>NW_025931655.1:0-27527 GCF_000764305.2 Hyalella azteca | reverse complement strand
CCAGGCAATAAGTCCAGCAGCTATCTCAATCAATCGTCAGCTATGGAAAGATCGGGTTCCAAAGGCCGGATCCCTTGTGAATCAAGTCACGAAAAGTTCAAGAATCGGCAACAGGCCATGGGCCTATTTCTTCAGCGCCGACACTTCTATTCTATTCTATTCTATTCTATTCTATTCTATATGATAAACATCACATGTGAAAAACCTCTCTCTTTACGTTACAATTCCTTGTCTATTGCTTATCTATTCTTTGACAAGAAAGTTTTTTTATACATTTAGTTGCCACCGAATAATATGACGTACAAATCGTAAGCAAGTTAGTATGTGCTTTGCCATTTTTATGACGTATAGTTGCGATGCTATTTCAATAAAGATAGTATACAAAACGTTTAAGTAAACCAGTTGTCAACATAGAAACTCATTCGCCCTCCCACTTCTTACCAAACCCCCAATTCACCCCTATTGATATCCTGCTCTCACCCTGCCTCGAAACGGACACGGACGGCAAGCCGTTGCCTATATATATGACGCTGTGAAATTCCTGCCAATATGCGGCTGCTCCCTGTCTCGATTTTTAATAAGGGACAGTTCACTGAGATTCCTACTGCAATGCTGCTGCTAAACTGTTCTTCTGCCGTGAACGGCGCAGAATGCGTCTCCGAAATTTAACTGGGTCATGCTTCACGAAAGCTCCAGTCTCGTATCGTGGATACAACACGCACGCCTCACGTAAGTTCCAGTCTCGTGTCGTGGATGCAACACCCCTCATCTGCTGGGGAATGAAGCGTCGCTTATTCATGTCTGAGGAAAATTCGCTTGGGCCGAATCAGTCGAAAAATCGACGTTTGTTCATGCGGTTACTTTATTTATCAACATTGTGACATTGTGCACGAGCGAGTGCATGGATCACCAAGGTAGGGGGTTGAGGCTGGATACGTAAGTCGGCCTGCGCTGCAATCTACTGCCCTGACAGCCCTTATCTGTGACGCCGTCAACGCCGGCTTGGGCAGGAACTTACAACCAACGATTTAAAGTTTAAAGTAAAGTGCTATTGCCGGGTACGTTCACTTCGGACTGCTAAACCTGATTTCGAAGCGTCCATTTTGTTATCAATGCTCTCCTCCTTCACCTAAGGCATCGATGATCTATGTGTCGAAGGTCTCTGTATGTCTAGTGTAGATTCACCGCGCGTTGACTCCTGTCCACTGGCGGCTCCATTGCCTGCTGATGAGATGCCCTCCAGGCGTTCGTCGCCCGCTTGTCGCCGCCGTCCCAATGTTAACATCTCGCCGCTACTTCGGCCGTTTGCCGCCATAACTACTGCGTTGTTGTCAAATTTAGTTGATACTGCCGACTATAACGTGATGGAGTCGATACTGACGACTGCATCTCGGTAGAGTCGATACTGCTGACAGTAACTCAGTACTGTCGACTGTAACTCGGCTCCAAATGTCACTTTTTTGACTGGAAGTTCATAGAGTGCCTCTACTGAGTAATCTCCATATTACTTGCTGCCGTGCAGCAGGTCGCTACGCAGGGCTTAATTGGTAGTGCGCCGACGACGACTATTTTATCGGTTATTGAGGGTCTGGTGATTTTAGGTTAATTGGGATGGAGCGCGAGGGAGGAGAAGGAGGAGTTGAAGGAGGTTTCTAGTTTAAATTAAATTATCATGAGTCCGCAATTACATTATTTTAGTGAGTGGGTGTAGTTAACCCCACTCACGGCTCAAACAAAGCAATAATATAGAAAAAAATTTATATTAAATTTAGGCCACATTATAGTAAATTTTTGAGCAAAATAAACGAAATTGCTTGCCAATATTTGGCGATATACGCGGTTCCTTTGGATAACTGCGGTGTCTGTTCTCAGCTGAGCGTATATATCACAGATACCGGTGCGTCCCGTAGGCGAGCCTCGCTTATTTTGCCCGCTACTAACACCACCGCCGCGTTGGTCTGATGAATGTTGAATTCAATGATACGTTGAAATCGATATTAACGGAGACGATGATCTGGACGAATTCAGCACATGGCCACCACACTTGGGGAAATTGCTGATGGGAATATTGGGCATGATGATAAGACTGAACCTGCGCTGATGAAGATGTGCACTGATTATTATTACTGTGTTCTGGTGGTGTTGTTTGAAGTTGTCGTCCGCGTTGTGTCGCAGGAGCGTTGATCGCGACCAGCGCCCACCAGGATCGCCTGCTGACGCCCGGGAGATAGCGAAGCCTGGCCGAGGGATGCAATTTCATGAACGACTGCGACGTCACGAGCAGTCGCAACGTCCTGTGGACGTCGGACACAAGCCACGCGGCCTGCGGGTAAACATGCGCGTGCAGTCGCAACGACCTTTCCCAGTTAAAATTTAGGGCAGGGAATAGTGCAGGCCGTCGCCGGCTGCAGAGCCGGCGTAGAGACGCGACAGAGCAGCGATAGAGCAGAAATGTCCGCTTTAGAGACGATATCGCCAGCCGCGTATCAGCGCTAATTAGCTTCTGAGTACCTGCCCAGGTGTGCACCCCCATACACGGCCTGCTAGCTGCTCTGCACAGCTCCCTGCCGGACAATCCCAAGTACCAGCGCTAAAACAGCGCAGAGTTCCGGCCTTACCGAGCTGCTAGAATTTTGTCTCTATATCAGCCATGGCGCAGCGCAGTTTTAGGGATAGATGGCCGGTTATTGTTTCACGGCTCCATCCTGCTAAAGCGCGACCAGCCCGGCTAAACCCGGCGCCGGTCTCGGCTCAAAATTTTAACTGGGTTGGACGTCGCCGTGCAGCCGCGGCGTCCTTCGGATCCGTAAGTTGTTGCTGCTCGATACATTCGCATGGTGACGTTGGGTCGCTCGTATTTTTATTTAATCCTAATTACTATTGTATTTACCCTCCCACTTACTATTGTATTACCCTCCTACTTACTATTGTATTACCCTCCTTCTTGATATTGTATTTACCTTCTAACATACCATTATACATATCTTCCTACTTACCATTGTAGTTACCTTAATACTTACCATTGTATTTATCCCCCTACTTACTATATTATTTACCCTGCTGCCTACTATTATATTGCCCTCCTACTTGTTATAGCATTTACCTTCATACTTACTGTTGTATTTTCCCTCCTACTTAACATTGTATTTACCTTCATACTTTCTATTGTCTTTATGATCATACCTACTATTGTATTACCTCCTACTTACTATTGTATTCAGCCTGTTGGGGATGTTATAATATATTGTAGATATATTGTGGGGCGGGTATCCAGGTTCTTCATCGTGTCGGGATGTTACCGGGACCTGGAAATTCATTCTGAATGAGAGAATAGTGTAAGGTAATAACGCAAATATAACTGTTTTAATTGCTTTTATTGAGAATTCGCGGTAAGTTCTCCGGGTGCGCGAAAAATCTCGGATGCGAAATTCAAACTCAACTCTGAAGTGGAGAATGAATGGTAAAACTATAAAGAAACGCTGCAAGCTGATAAATTTCGTAGGTCAATAATTGTATTCATTATTTCTCATTTGAACGGCAACAAAAATGTACATGGCAATATTACAAGTCGTACCTCTAAAGCTAACCGACAAAACAGGTGCTGACAAATTGATTAAAGAGAGGTAAGGGAGTCATTTCTTCTATCGCCTAATATATTTTAATGTTGAACAATCGGAGTGACTACTCCTTCAATTTTTGGTTAGGTTGTCGATCACGAACTCTAAGTATTTATCATTTGTCAGGTTATTGCCGAAGTGGCTTAATTTGGCGCGTCGTACGGTTCTCGAGATGGCAGCACGAATTAATAAGAGGGAAAAATGACGACACATGAGCATATTTCCTTCCCTTTATTATAGACAAAACCATCCTATTACAGAATTTGAAAACGGTGATAGTACGTTTACACAGTCTTGAGCACAAAAAGTTCAGCCTGGGCCTAGGGATTTAGCATAGAACAATAGATGGGATATAAAGGTGCTAATTCTGACCCTGAATAATAATCCAAACCATAACCCTCAAAGCAAATAACAAATCTGCTTAGTTCAAAATTCTAAGATGGTTGTATAACCGGCTATTGGAGGCGAGCAGTACAGCAGAGAGATTTCTTGTGGCCCCTCGCAGGTCGGGATTATCCAATCACGGTATTATCCCTTAAATTCAGCTGTGCTAAGGCGACTCCCGATTCCGGAGAATCAAGTTCGTGTCTAGTTTCGCAGACGGCTGGATACTTCTTGAATACTCGTAGAATTTTGGTTTCGCTGATAATCTATGTCATCAGGTAACTCGTAGAACTCGGCTTCGGTGATAATCTATGTCAACAGGTAACTCGTAGAACTCGGCTTACGTTTCAGCTTCCGAGCCGTTAATTCTGGTTGTTGTTGTCTCAAATCGTCGCGGTTGTCTTTAAACACTCATCAACTCACAAATATGCCGGGCGCCTATTGACTGGCTAACTCGGTGGACACCTGCCCAAGACTTCGCTCCAGTCTCAACTGACTCCCGCAGCATGCCGTGCTGCTTAAATAACTCGCAATCCGCAACGCCCCACAATGCCGCGAAGCTCGGTTTTTACCCTAAACAACCTACAGTTTTTGCCTATACCTTTCTATTTCTACCACATCAATCTCCTTCAAATCACGGCCTATTTCCTTTATATTTGTAATTATTTGTAAATTATTCGTGAATTACTATTCCTATCAAACTGTCAAAACAGGAGGAGCAGACAGGCATAATAGATCGGGTAGGCTGCAAGTACATATCCAGGGTAAGATGTACAGGATGCGTATCTATACTCTAAGTGATAATTAATAATAGAATTAGAATTAACTTCAGAGTCTGACAACTGAATTTATGGCAAATATGAGCAGAATATGATGCAAGTTATTGTATTGGCAAAATGAATAAATGCACTCCTTCTAAAATATTGCCGTATGCGTTATTCAGAATCAGAAGTCGCTATAACGCCCTTTCTGTAACGATTTAAATAAAAGTTAGGTTAATAAATTAAGGTCGGTCAAACTTCAAGAAAATTCTTAGTAAGAGAGCTAATGGACGCACTTCTGGGAATATTCAAACGAGATAGTGAACCGAGTATTGGCATCTTGACCGGCGCAACTTGAAGCTGGTTCACGCATCAGCAATAGCATTGAAATAAGCTTTGCAGCAAAATTTAAACTTGTCCATAGGTAATAATTAGTTGGGCTGGACCAAGAGGTGAAATCATATGCATTAGCTAATTAACAAGGGCCTTTCCATGCCTGAATTCTATGATGTTACCCAGATAAAATTGTGAGACGGTACCGGCTCAGAGCTTGGCCGAGCCTGTCGCACTTTAGCCGGACGGTGAAATAGTAACCGGCCAGTTGCAAGTAAAACATCGCTGAGCCATGGCTGAAATAGAGAAATCTCCAACAGCCTGGGAGGGACGGAATAAGGCGCTGTTGGGGCGCTGTCACATGGCATGGGCGGCAAGGCGCCCAACCAAGCAGGTGTTCAGGCCGTACTTTGCATGAGGAGTGGAAAGGGGTTTGTGAGAGGGAGGCGGGTAAGAGTTGGAGGCACGAGAGGTATCTCTGTTCTTAATCTAGTTCAAGCGACAGAATGCGCTATTTCGTGTCCATTTCCGATTCTAGTTATGATTATTATACTGCGTCATTATTTTAATACTTTGAAATACGTGTTTTATTCGATTTTCAGTTTGAATACTTCCGCAAAGAGAAACGTTTAAGCACAACTACACTTTAATAATGTTCATGAGATATCGATTAGTTTGCCTGAATTTTTTTTCTAACGTGAGGGCACAGAAAGCGTTATTTTATTGCATCTTATTAAATTATATACATCTCCTGCTATCGACTAAAAGTTGTACGAAGAAATTATCAAAACTTAGTAATATTTTTATTTAAAACGATCCCATCATAAACTTCGTAGTTCAAATTCGAAACGTTTTCATGGAGCAGCTATAGCGTGTTCCATTAATCATTACAAATTTGCCTCAATTTTTCCAATGAGGCTGATTTAATCAATGAAAATAATGAGAAATAAATTGTGATATAAATTGAGCAGCTCTTTTAAAAATTTTTGTATAATATAGAGAACTTACTTGTAAATTAATGTAGGAAAGATGGAAGCAGCGGCATTTCGCTTAGCATTTTTGATTTTGCATTTAGCAAAATCGAAACATTGCTTTTCTGTCTCCATTAATGAACGATATTGATGACGAACATTTTGACCCGCTCCAATACGAGTAATATTTTTTCGATTGAATATAAACTGCGGTCATTCCTCTAAAATAAATATAAATGAATAATCTCTAAACAGTTCCACCACAAATGTGGGTATTCCTCGATTTGCTGGACGATTACGAACCATTCGTTTTGTAGTTACATTATGTAGTTGATAGAGCTCAAATGGCAAGCTGTACCGCGGTGGTCGAGCTGGCTGAGGCGTGAACTTCGGACGCGTACTTCCAGCCTTCGAATTTCGGAGCTTAAGTCGACGAGCACGTAGCGGTAAAATATTTTAATAATATAAAGAGCACGTAGCGGTAAATTATTTGAAACTTCTCTGCATCATCAGTAAAAAATTTGTTAGCTTGTAAATAATATCGGAAGTATATATAAGATGTGAATGTTCCACAGCGAAGACTATCTAATCTGACTTGTCATTGTGAAAAGTAACGTGTTGGTGATCTCGGAGAGAGAAAGTAAAAATATAATTTTAAATTTGTTGTCGCGTAGTCTACAAACGAAATAAATATTGCATGTACATCCGTGATATTTGCTTTTTTGAACGCGCATCGCTTGTAGCTTTCAAGCGAGTGCAAATACTTTGAAATTACCGCAAATAATGATCTATAAATGCCATTATTAAATGAAAATTTGTAAATATTGTTTTAAAATATTTATCTTATAAAAGTTCAAACTGCCTTATGCAACAACTGTTGCATGCACATCCATGGTAGTAGCTTTGCTGAACGCGTCTTGTTTGCAGCTTTTAAACGAGTGCAAACACTTTGCAATTAACGAGAGTAATGATCTATATATAGGTATAGATTTAATTTAAAGTAATCCTTGTAAATACTGCTAACAAATTTTCTGTTTATAAATATTTGAAATTGCTTTATGCAAAAACTAGAGCACGCGCAGACATGCAGTTTGCTGCGTTAGACGCGCCTTTTCAGCAGCTACAATATGAGCCAAGAAAACGGAAAAGCCAAAATTTTAGATTTTTGACGCTAACGGTCCCCTTAACTCCAGCATTACTGTCATACTGTATTGTTTATTGCGTAAAATGACAGTTAATGTTATGATTTATTTTTACATGTCTTCAAGCCGGTAAAGGGTCCATTTTATTACACGGCATTCGTAGCGAGATATAAAAGGTTGCAATTAGCTCGTCAATGAAATTCCTTCATGCTTGTCTGCCCAATTACCAGCCAACTTTCAATAACATGAGGAAACCTTCTTCGCGTAATACTACTCTTTCGTGAGGGTAATGACCGACTCTTACAATGCACAGGTGTAGAGTATTGTTTTTGGCGTTTATAACCCTGAAGCAAGTCTTGCATCCTGCTTGGGTTTCCTCTCAACATTCATAACTTCCATCGATGACAGTTTCGTAACTGGACATATGAAACATGAGTGCAATGCCACTTTGTGATAGCTGGGAAATGGACAGAAATTTATTGATAGACATCCGTAAGGTAGTCTGATTGCAGTTATTTTTTCTCCTTTCAAGTTAAATACGAGGCATACATGTTTAGGTCACTGTAGAAAAATAGGATTAGAACGCATAATAAATGCTTTTCAATCGTCGGAAACACTCATTCTTCTGTAGGCCACTGATCAGTTCGAAATTCTTGTAGTAATTGCGGCCGTTTGCCGCAGGCACCTCACAAACGCGTCAATCTGAGCTTTTTGCCCACTTGAACTCGCGGACGGCATGGCCTCCTCTTCCCTGGATAGCGAGCGGCCTCTATCAGTGAGGACAATTAAACGGCCGCCCAAGTGCCGTGAAATGTCCTCGGCTTACATTGATTATGCCGGTGGTAATGAGTCAAGCGTTGAGGAGCCAGGGAGGGGAGGAGGGTGGAGGGAATGGAAGGATGACGGATATTGAAAGCTTGTTCAAAAAGCATGAATTTTCACATGTGGACTTTGCTAATAAGGTAAATAATTATAATATATTATAATTAATAATAATTAAATAATAAGGTAATTAATCACCTGTTCAATCACTTGTTTTATTATTTTTTTTTGTATCTGGTTATTGTCATAAAGTTATGTGGTAAAACACTAAATCAATGCATAATCATATAGTAACTGCCAAAATAAATCTATTAACACACGAGGATTGCTGCAATTACGTGATTAAACTCATGCCAAATGAACGGCAAACGAGAACGAACAGGACTACGAAAATATTGCTGAGCTGAGGCCATAGCTGATGCTTTCATCATCAAGCGGGAGTCTCCAGCTATTAATTTGCAAACTACCGGTTTTGTCAGGACATTGAAACTGTTCTCGTAATTTAAGCTTTGATTTCAATCTGTTTCCATAATACCTATGTTTGTACTAATGTCATTTCAAAATTTCAATTTCTAGCGTTGCAAAACTCTTCCTCTTCTACTTGATAATGAATGAAGTTGCATTCGAAACGTCGTAAAATTAAAATTATAATAAAATGTCCCTTGGAAACCTGATATTTGACTTTTCAGTTCCTATCAAGAGCCTAATTCGCCGAATAGAGACAAACAATAAGAAAATTGGCAATAAGAAATACTCTCTGGTCTTCAACGAAACCTGCATTAAAAAAATCTTCTGCCAAACTACACTAATATATATATATATATATTGGTGTAGTTCGGCAGAAGCTTCTCTTTTATGCAAGTTTAATTGAAGACCAGAGCATGCTTTTTATTATTAACCTTCTTGTTCGTTTTTTTCAATGAGTCGAACCAAATTTCTTGCTGACACCGGGAGATCAAAAAGCATGTTTCCAAATGACATTTTAATAGATTGCGAGGTTTTGAAATACAATTTTCATTATCAAGCAGGTGAAGGTTTTATAATACTTGAAATTGAATTTTGGAAATGACAGTAGTATGTACATATCAATTGTATAGTGGATACAATTTAAAATATTAGCTTAAAATTACTCTGAAAATAATTTCAGCGTCCGGACAAATCCTGTAGTTTGGAGGTTGATAGCTGGAGACTCGCTCTTGATATTGAGGGCCTCAGCTATCGCCAGTCTCGATGGGTCAGGGCACCGCATAACTATGCTGGTGCAGGCCTCCAATGTCGCTCGGGTGATGGCCTCATTGTGAGCCTCCCGCATGTGGTTCTTAGGTCCTCCAGATTGTAGGTAGCATTTGAGTCGTCGGCTTAAGGTCGCGCTAGTAAGACCAATGTAGTTTATGTTTTGAAGAAAAAGAAGGTTGTAGACTTCTTCAAAACATAAACTACATTGGTCTTACTAGCCAGGGCCAGAAGCGCGTATCCATAATACCTGCCGTGTTGCCTATTGTCGACATTACCGGAACCTGAAATTGTATTGTCATTCGTGGAGACACGTGGAGTCTCGCAGAACGGGTATTACTTCCAGAACTAGATAGAAAATTTAAGTGAAATTTAGTTCTAGTTTTGATATATTTTATTGTTTGTGAAATTTATGAAATTTAAAATACATGTAACTTTGGAAATTTTCTGCAAAATTTTGCCCTTCACTCTTGTAGTTAGGAAACATCTATTTCCTGACACATTTACACTTCTTTCTATGAAGACAATAAAATATTTTGATTTCAACTTTCCTATGGGAAATTTTTGGGAACAAATTTGAAGTTTGATGCTTTAAATAACACATTTATTTCCTAGTATATTTAGTATTTTGTAAGGTCCACTTGGTACTAACATCATAGCTATGGCAATTCAAATATATGGCTTAAATGGCATGTCAGCCCTGCTTTGCCCAGGATATATGTTCTATGCAATTTGAGAATCCAATAATTTAAACCCCACCATCCCACAACCAGTGAATAATATTGAAACTACATTACCTTATTTGAAGAGATACCTGGAGCCTGACAGACATACAGCACGGAACTCACATTCAAGATCTATTCTGCAATATAAAAAATTAAATTTTATGTATCTGAATAAAGTGGACTCACACCAAAGTAAAAGAGGAGTAACAAAGGAAAAAATTTGAAAAAGGGGGATATTATACACTGTTATCAATTGAAAGCAATTGAAAGTGTGTCAAGCAATAAAAGTGTGTCAAGCAATTGGTAAGGGTGTGTAAAAACTAAGAAATGTGTATTTCAGCTGGCAAGTATTTCGTAACAGCAGGATTGTGTTGAAGTTGCATTTAAAACTATCAGATTTTAATTTATAAGACTGCGATGAAATTCAAGTCTTTGCTTATAATTTATATGACTGTTTATATTTTAAATATTGCATTTTCCCCTGATCAGATCCTGCGAGATGGCAACCACAGGATCGAGCGCCAACTGTACGCCCCCTGCACCAGCTGGTGGACTGCCGGGCTCAATGGAATCTATTTACCGCAGCGTGGTGGGCAACCTGCACCTGAGCCCCAAGATCATGCGGTTCGTCCTCAGCAAGGAATGCCAGGACAAGCGGGACGATGAGACATACCGGCAGTACATGGACCGCCTAAGGACAGAAGCAGGACAAGAACCTTTTACTGACAGAGAATGGAAGCAAGCATTTAGCTTTAATGCAGCAGCTTTTGAGACAGCAAAAAATTCCGACGAGCATGACGTCACTGCCATACATTGTCTGCTCAGAAATCTATACAAAATTCCTAAAGTGTGCCGAAATAATCCTACTAAACTGCTCGAGAAGTTGACGGACGTCAAAGACTGGCGAAACACGACCTTCCATAACCTAAAGGAGATTCAAGGCGACGCAAGTTTTAGCGATCTGAAGGCTGCGTTGGTTGACTTGATTAATGAAGCCGGACAATTCTATTCTCTTAAACCGAAAGAGATTAATCGTGAAAAACGGGAGTTGGAGAATGCAATGGACAATTTAGTAGCTCTGAACAAGGAGAGTATATACTACTGGTGTTCGAGGCTGCTAATGAGCGGCAAAGAAGCCGTAAAACTTCTATGGAAGGACAGGCTATCTAGTGAGGAGCTCCTGCTATACAGCTACCCCATAAAGGTCAAGCGCCTGGACGCGATCCACGCACCAGAGATGAAGAAGAGAGCTTGCAATGAGGAAGAAGTTCTTTCTTACATCGAAATTTTCGAAACTATCGAGGAGATCATAGTGGTGACGGGCGTCGCCGGTGCCGGCAAGACAACCCTCGTCAAAAATATCATCCTGCAATTTTTCAATCCACCTCAAGTGGCTGGCGATTACTTGAGTTCATTTGACCAACTCATCTTTTTCGAGTGCAGGGATCGCACCAGCAAAGAACTGAGTGACATCATCAAACACCATTTTAACGATCTGTGCAACGAACTAGGAGGTCAGGTGAACGTCCTCGATGCCATTTTACGCCTTCGTATCTTGTTCATCATCGATGGCTTCGACGAAATTAACAAAAATTCCTTGAAAGTCGTCAACGAGATTATCGAAAAAACATGGCGCGGCAACTGTCGTGTGTTGATCACGACTCGTCCTCATGTCGTGGATGAGAAGCTGGCGCCGCTCCTCAACAGATGCAATGTCAGTTCCACTCAGTTCGAGATCCAACCGCTCAAAGAGCTTGCCGACCAACTTGCATTCTTGGGGCGATATGAAGCGGCCATAAGCGGCGGCACTCCGACCGGGGAGATCACCAGGAGCTTCGAGTCGCTCAATGAAGATGTCAGAAGTCAATTCTGTGAACCCATCAACTTGGTTTATTTCTGCGAGATGCATAAGCACTTCCCTGAGGAGATATCCTCGTGGCGGACGCCCGGGGAAGTAGCTCCTTCTAAGCTGCGCCTGTACAAGAAGCTCATCCTAAACAAACTAGCGGGCTTGATTAATAAGGATTTGGACCTCCTCGTGGACGACATGTTCGCTCTGGTCGGGGCTGAAGCGCTGGATTTGCTCCATAACAACGTCGTGACTTTCTCAGAGGCTGAGTTGCGTGCCATAAAGCGGAGGTGTCAAGATAAACTAAAGGGTGATGACGAGGTCGATCCTGCAGTTGTACTCTCAGTGGTGCTGAAGTTGAACAAACCATTGGGTTTGAACAGGAGTTCAAGCTATGAATTCAAGCACAAGAGCGAGCAGGAAATGTTTGCTGGTCATTACATCGTTCAGCGCATCATTGGAGGGAGCGCCGACCCCCTCAACAGCATCCTGGGTGTCCCTAAAGAGGGAATGAGTAGGTGAGTATATGCGATAAATAACCTGCTCTACCCGCACGCATTGAGCAGAGATTAGCATAAAGCTCCCAGCAATGAGCAGCAAGTTGCATAATGTTACCAGCCATGAGCAGAGAGTAGCATGAAGTTAGGTATGTGCACAAACAATGCTCGAATGTAAACAATGCTGGCAAAATGGCGGACAGCCACTTTCTACATCGGCGCGCGTAAGGTATTTAATATTGAAAGTCCTGCCCAAATGTTAGCTTAATTTGATTGACTTGTGTTTGGAAACGAACTAAAAAAACTTGAACTATGACAACGCCATCTTGTTTTTTGAGAAATGTCTATCAATTACTTGCTTAGCTGGGATGTGTAAGGGGAAACATTTGTGCTGAAAATAAACCTTGATATCGTATTTTGAAATTAATGAGAGATAATTTAATGTCAAGGTTACAGTTTTTAGAGCATGCTCTAAAAATTTCAGAACTCTGCAGTTAGTTCGAAAGTGATTTCTACCATTCCGGAAATGCATGGTAGTACTGCAGCTCACGTACAATTCAGTTTTGTTATGGTTTCACCATCATTTGTTCATCATTTTCCAAACATTTTCCCATAATTTTTTCATCCCCATAATTTTCCCATCATTTTCATTTCATTTTCACATCATTTTCGCCATCATTTATCCATAATTTTCCCAACATTTTCCCCATCACTTACCTAGCATTTTCACATTATTTTCTCATCATTTTACCATCGTTTTCGCATTTTTTTCCTATTATTTTCCCATAATTTTCAGATCATTTTCCTATCATTTTATCTGAATTTTCGTATAAATTCCCATCATTACCCATCATTTACAAATCATATCATTCATTCATTTATCATTTATTCATTCATTCATCATTCATTTATCATTTATGTATTTGACATTTAGTTATCATTTTTGTACGCTTTCTTTATAATTTATTTATCAAAATGGACTTTATTCTGCTCACTTCTACCCTTTGGTTAATTTATACCTTTTCAAATTTATCAGTCACACCCACTTATCCCACCCTCAAAGTCTCAACCGAAATGTTTTATTTCAGTTAGAATGGATAGCCTACAACAAGAGCTTTCCAATGGTACTAAAAATTTTGAAATTGGCTCATATAGGAAACCTAGATATGATAGTTTTTCCAGAAGGTGGCAGAAATTGGTCCATTTTGGAGACATAATTTAATAAAGGTAAAAATTCATATCTTTTTCACTTTTACTTGTATTACACTCATATTTATATGCAATTTTTAAAAAATTTTCTCTCTTCAACTGTATAATTCTCATTAATATCAGAGGAAAGAAAAATTGTTGTGCACATACCTACATACCCAGTTAAAATTTAGGGCAGGGAATAGAGCAGGCCGTCGCCGGCTGCAGAGCCGACGTAGAGACGCGACAGAGCAGCGATAGAGCAGAAATGTCCGCTTTAGAGACGATATCGCTAGCCGCGTATCAGCGCTAATTAGCTTCTGAGTACCTGCCCAGGTGTGCTCTGTCCTGCCGTCACGCAGCCCTTACTGAGCACCGCCAGCTCAAACCTGCCCAACGCCTGCTCTGGGGCGGCTCTGGCAGAGTACGCTGCAGTTACGTGTCACCGTTTGTCAACAACGATTTAAAAAAATTTGTTCCTTCTCTCTCTGAGATCACCTAGATTTCTCTCTTGCAATGACAGGTTGTATTGACAATGGTTACTGACATTCTCATCCTATTGACTTTAGCAACGTAATTTAGAATCTAGCAAATTCAATTATCGAGGATATATACACATCAAATTACTCACCGCTATGAACTATCTGCAAACGTCGACTGAAGCTCCGGGATTCGAACTCAGGTTCTCCGCGTCGTAGTCCAACGCCTGTACCACTTGACCGCGCGGACACCTTACCAGCTTAGGCTCTATGAACTACTTAACTATAATACGGAACAAATGACTCGCCATCATCTAGCAAATCGAGGAATAGCTATATTTGTGGTTGAACTTGATAGATATTATTCATAATGCACTAATTTTAAAAAATGAACAAAGTACCCATTCGTATGATCCCGTCAGATAGATGTAAGTGAGTATTAGAGCTAAATTTGTTTAGTAATTTATCTTATTGCATTGGCTTCATGTCATTCGATAGTTTGATAGGAAAATTAACAACGTACGCAAATCATTAGTCTACTGAAATCGCAAGTTCTCCAAGAGTTTTCATGCAAAGAAAGCGCCAAATAAATTCACCATATCTTAAATGAAAACGTTTCGGAGACCAGAATCGAAATGCAGGGAAAGTCGATCATTTTTATGAACCGATGATGGTGCTGGTTTGCACATTTTCATTGAAAATATGGTGAGTTTCCTCGGTATTTTCTTTGCCCTAACATTTACTGTTATTAACGCGTTTTCTGTATATCCATGTTAGAAAATTTTCTCATGATAAACTGATTGATATCTCGCTTTAGCTAAGCGTGAATGACCTTCAACGTTTCTGTTAGAGTGTTAAAACTGGAAGAGCATATAAAATTCTTACGTAATTCGAAGTGTTAAAATACTGACGTGAGACCAGCACACAGCTCTCAGCCATGAGCAGTGAGCAGCACAAAGCTCACAGCCATGAGCAGTGAGCAGCACAAAGCTCTCAGCCATGAGCAGTGAGCAGCACAAAGCTCTCAGCCATGAACAGTGAGCAGCACAAAGCTCTCAACCATGAGCAGTGAGCAGCACAAAGCTCTCAGCCATGAGCAGTGAGCAGCACAAAGTTCTCAGCCATGAGCGGAGAGCAGCACATGGCATATGCCGTGGCATATTTGCTTTTACACCTCCTACTTACTATTGTATTTACCGTCCTACTTACTATTGTATTGACCCTCATACTTACTATTGTATTTATCCTTCTACTTACTATTGTATTTACCTTCCTACTTACTATTGTATTTACCGCCCTACTTACTATTGTATTTACCCTCCTACTTACTATTGAATTTACCCTCCTACTTACTATTGTATTTACCCTCTTACTTACTATTGCATTTACCCTACTACTTACTATTGAATTTACCCCCTACTTACTATTGTATTTACACCCTACTTACTATTGTATTTACCCTACTACTTACTATTGTATTTCCCCTTCTACTTACTATTGTATTTACCCCCCTACTTACTACTGTACTATTTACTCTCCTACTTAATATTGTATTTACCCACCTACTTAATAATGCATTTACCCTCTTACTTACTATTGAATTTGCCCTCATACTTGCTGTTGTATTCACCCATCTACTTACTATTATATTTACCCTCCCACTTACTACTGTACTTAACCTCCTACTTGCTATTGTATTTACCATAATTTTTTATTGCATTTACCCTCATACTTACTATTGTATCTACCCTCTTACTTACTATTGTGTCTATGCTCCTACTTACAATTATATTTACCCTCCTACTTAATATTGTATTTACCCTCCTACTTAATATTGTATTTGCCCTCCTACTTACAATTGCATTTACCCTTCTACTTACTATTATATTTACATTCCTTCTTTCTATTCTATTTGTAAAACGCTTTCCGTTTTATTGGGTTTTGGTTTGACGTATGTCCGCGTTTTTTAGGATAACCACGGTTTCAACAACAATTTTCTTTTTTATTGGATTAAAAAGTTGTATCTGTAAGAACAAAAAAATATATTAACCCTATAAACTTCACTGTATGCTTATAATATTCAAATATAGCAAATAATAACCAGAACTATAAACAACTTATGTGAAGGCATAAATTAATATTGCGGGCAGTTTTCACGCGGGCTACGAACTGAGCTAACATGAAACTATTAATACGTTTTCGGCTATCTACACACTCTAAAAGTCGGATAAACAAGTAAATCATAGGAGCGCATAAAAAATAGACTATTAAAACTAAGCTAACAAAAGGTTCGCTAAAAATATTTACACTAATTATCCTACAACTTACTCCTATATTTACCCGCCCACTTACTATTGTATTTATCCTCCTACTTGCTATGGTTTTTACATACTACTAACTATTGCATTTACCCTCCTACTTACTGTCGTGTTTACCTCTTACTTTCTATTGTATTCAACTTTCAATTTAGTATTGTATCTACCCTCCGACTTAATATTGTATATACCCTCCTACTTGCTATTTCATTTATCATCCTACTTACTATTGTATTTACCCTCCTACTTACTATTGTATTCACCCTCCTATTACTATTTTATCTACCCTCTTATTTACTATATTATTTTCCCTCCTACTTACTGTTGTATTCACCCTCTTACATACTACTGTATTTACACTCTTACCTACTATTATATTTACCCTCTTATTTACTATTGTATCTACCCATCTACTTACTATTGTCTCTGCCCTCCTACTTACTGTCGTATTTACCCTTCTACTTACCATGAGCTGCACGCTGCACTGATGGCATGAGCTGCAGGCCGCTCTGATGGCATGAGCTGCAGGCCGCTCTGATGGCATGAGCTGCACGCCGCTCTGATGGCATGAGCTGCACGCCGCTCTGATGGCATGAGCTGCATGCCGCTCTGATGGCATGAGCTGCCATCAGCTTCAAAGCTAGAGATGACATACAAGCTTGACTCCCCCAATGAATCCCCACCCACTTGTAATCCCCCAGGCTGCGGGAGGTGCTGCTGTACGTGGTGGCGGCCCTCAGCAGGGACAGCCCCCGCCACCTCACGGGGCGGTGGACGCAGCTGAAGGAGGCCCTGAGGGAGGCCCGCCTCACTGGCGACGATGTGATGGACTGCGTCGCGCGCTGCCGTCCCGACCACTTGGGGACGGTGGCCGAGCTCGCCGCCCTGATAGAGGGCGAGAAGATGTGGCACGTCAGGAACGGTGGGTGACGTGTTGGGTGTTATGGGTGGCGTGTTTGGTGACGGTGACGAGTTGGGTGACGTGTTGGGTGGGATGGGTGAAGTGTTGAATGTGATGGGTGACGTGTTGGGTGTAATGGGTGACGTGTTGGATGTGACGGGTGACGTGTTAGGTGTGATGGGTGACGTGTTGGGTGTGATGGGTGACGTGTTGGGTATTATGGGTGGCGTGTTGGGTGTGATGGGTGACATGTTAGAATACGTGTTTGGTGTGATGGTATCGTGTTGGGTGTAATGGGTGATGTGTTGGGTGTGGCGGGGGAGGCGCTGGCGCGACTAATGCTGACTGTCGCGGGTGAAAGCCTAGCAGAATTCCTATCAAATGAAATCTCTTGATTTTTGCATTTTTTTGGCTTTGGTGGTTACGTTGTGGTTGCCCGCAGGTCGCCACGTTGCTGCAGTGACTCGCATGCTCGCATATCATCGGTCATCTTGTTTGGAGGTGGACATGGATGGGACGGCCCTGTTGGAGGCGCCGTGGGGGGCGCTCGTGGCGGCGGCTGAGGGCGTGGAGGTCTGGCTGACGCTCCGCCCTCTGCACTATGAGCGACACGACGACCTCCTGCTGGCTAGCCTCATCAAGCCGATGCGCAACAACGGGTGAGAACCTGCAGGGATGCAAGAAAATGCAGGAATACAGGAGGGGAGGGGGGGAGGACATCACTGTTAATTTGCATCGCTGTTATTTTGCATCACTGATCACTGTTATCCTCATTGTTATCATATTTGACCTGCGCAGTTGTGTACACACGCCTCCTCCCGCCCTCCTCCCCCACGTGGCCGCTGCCCCCCTCTCCCCCGCCATGGCTGTGCGTGGAGGGGGCGGATGAGGGGTCCTGGGGGGTCGTGGTCAGCACCATAACCTCCCTCGCCCCCCCTGGCAAGAGGTGCGTTGCCCCCCGACCTCCGCGGGGGGAAATAGAGTTCCATTTGTTATACGTACATCGCATAGTTATACATCGTATAACATCTGCATATATGCTATACATGGCATAGTATATATCGTATAGTTGTATATATACATCGTATATGTAACTAGTTCTACATCGCATAGTTCTACATCGTATAACTATATGATATGACACTGCAGTTTGTGTGCCCAGGTTTAGGGGGCTGACGCTATGGGGCAGCAACCTGAGCGCCGCGCAGCTGCGGCGGCTGCTGCTGCAGCTGCACGGCGCAGGTGTGCGGGCGGGCGGCGGGGACGACACGCGCGCCGAGGTTAACATGTGAGTGGACGGCGGCCACTGAACTGTGGGCCAATATTGCTATATCAGAGAATGTCATATGGATACTCTCATACATAGACTATAATATAATATTGTATATGTAGTGTTATATATATAGACTACAATGATGTGTAATTGCTACTGATGGCCGCCGCAAATGAAACAAAATGGCGGCCGATGATGATGGACCGCCCACTCAGATGGCGGCCAATCATTGTAAACAGCGCCATCATCGCGACAATCATTATCATTTGACATCAGAATGATGATATGTCGGCATTATTGTTAATCATATATGTTTATCCTCAATTCTTTTCGATTTTATACATAATATATAATTTAAGCATTTATTATATATGTATAATTAAGTATTTTTAAATAATATATTATGTTATTTTGAATAATGTAAAAATAATATATTGTTTATATATCGATTATTATTATAAAACTATGCATGATTCTAGTCCTATATCTATATACAGTATATTAATTATATATAATCCTATATGATCATATTCTATTAATATATTCATGACAATCATCTTAATTAATTAATATCATCTTACTCATTATCTCATCATTACATATTAATGATAAGATGATGGCGCTCTGTCATTGGTCGCCATTTGTCGGGCAATGATAGCGCCACACAAGATGGCGGCTGCTGGCATGCCACATGCCACATGCCACGCAGGATATTCACTGCCGCACTCCCACAGGCCGTTTGTTAGCCTCCACATCAGGGACGACATGCCTGAGGGGGGACCAGAGGTGCCCAGTGACGCCGAACTGCAGGCGGCGTATCAAACCTACCTGCGCACGCGTGATGTGAGATTTGCAGACTAACTTTCTGGTGGAGTGTCTCCATAACTTTTTGGGGGAGTGTCTCCCTAACTTTCTGGTGGAGTGTCTCCCTAACTTTTTGGGGGAGTGTCACCTAACTTTTTGGGGGGAGTGTCACCCTAACTTTTTGGGAGAGTGTCACCCTAACTCTCTGGGGGAGTGTCACCCTAACTTCTTGGGGGAGTGTCACCCTAACTTTCTGGGGGGAGTGTCACACTAACTTTCTGGGGGAGTGTCACCCTAACTTTTTGGGGGAGTGTCACCCTAACTTTTTGGGGGAGTGTCACCCTAACTTTTTGGGGGAGTGTCACCCTAACTTTTTGGGGGAGTGTCAACCTAACTTTTTGGGGGAGTGTCAACCTAACTTTCTGGGGGAGTGGTAACCTAACTTTTCGGGGGAGTGTCACCCTAACTTTTTTGGGGAGTGTCACCCTAACTTTTTTGGGGGAGTGTCACCCTAACTTTCTGGGGGAGTGCCACGCTTACTTTTTGGGGGAGTGTCACCCAGGCTTTTTGTGGTAGTGAGACCCTAAACTTGGAAAAAATTTATTGATAACAGTTAAAAAATTATTGATAACAATTATTGAGCATTGATAATGATTTGTTCTACAGAAAAATTAAAACTTGTCAAAATTAAATGAAAAGTTCAATATCATTGCAGAAATTTTAATCATTGGAGATGGGAACTACGAAGCATGGCATTGAATACTTAGTAACATTGAGACAAAATCAAATGGAATGTAATGAAATATAAATAAATAGATAAAGTGATAATAGTGTTAATTGCAATGTGTAGAATTGTAACTTTTCTTTTAATGTTATAATGCATGTACCATAATTCGTGAAAATTATTAGGAAGGTAAATGCTATTTATACTTAATCAATGTGATAGGAAACCGTGATTAATGCATTGAAGCAAGTCTTTAATTACTATATACTTTTAAATGCAGTAATTACCGTAGAAACGGAACACAATATAGAAAATATTGTTTTGAGATAAGCAATCCCAAGGCAAAAAGTGACTTAAATAATCTAAATTTTACATACTAACTAAGGATTTTTCTGTTACCATATATATACATAAATTGGTAAAGATTCACGTTCACAGTAGAATAGTGGATTTGTCTAGGACGTATATTATATAAATTATGCATTTACTAGGCCCAATTGCTGAAATTATTTTATATGAAAGTCTAATTCAGGGTTAATTTTCTTTCATCATGGAACAAGTGGTGTTCAAGGTATTCGCTACAGTGAAAAATGCTACAGCTAAGTCTTTGCAATTTAGGGTAAATGCATGATTTTCTAATGTAATTATAAAGTTACTACATAATTTGTGATTACCACCAGTAAACATAAGTCAGCGCAATTTTTTGCAGCATATTTGATGCAAGCGACCAATTGATTTTCCTGTCATTTAATGATAGATAAGCTTTTCTAAGTCCCACATACATTACTATAGTCTTGATGCACTTGATTATATATAAATTTATTGTTATGTATACATCATGAGAAGTAGATGCAGCACTTACTAAAATGTAGTTAGACACGCGTGCAAGACAAATTGAAGCTCAGTATTTAATTGTGGAGTAGAGCGCAGTGTGAATCAAGAGTTGCATTATGCAGGATGCGCGTATTGTGCGTGAACTCAATTCATTTTTATTACATGTGGGATTAATTAGACTTTCTGTTTTGTGTGGGATTTACTAGACAATATTTGTGTCATATATGACATTAATTATTCTAATAAACGCGTGATTAAATTTGCCACATGTGTTTCATTCGCCATAGTCACCTGGGACTCGGCTAGGACCATGAGATGCTAGGGACCATGAGATGCTAGGACCATGAGATGCTAGGTTGCCCCCTCCTTCCCCACGTGGCCGCTGCCCCCCTCCCCCCCGCCAGGCCTGATCGTGGAGGGGGCGGATGAGGGGTCCTGGGGGGCCGTGGCCGACACCATCACCTCCTTCGCCCCCCCTGGCAAGACGTGCGTAGCCCCCCGACCCCCGCGGGGGGAAAGAGAGTTCCATTTGTTGTACATCGTCTAGTTATGATCGTATTGATATACATCGTATAGTTATACATCGTATAGTTATACATCGTATAGTTATACATCGTATAGTTATACATCGTATTGTTATACATCGTATTGTTATACATCGTATTGTTATACATCGTATAGTTATACATCGTATAGTTATACATCGTATAGTGATGTATCGTTTTGTTATGCATCGCATACTTGTACATCGTGCATGACACTGCAGTTTGTGTGACCAGGTTCTTGGCGCTTGCGCTGTATGGCAGCAAGCTTCGTGCAGAGGAGCTGCCGCCGCTGCTGCTGCTCCTCCACGACGAGGGCCTGAGGACGACGTGGGACGGGGGCGACACGCGCGCCGAGGTTGCCGAGTGAGTGGACGGCGGCCACTGAACTGTGGGCAATATTGCTATATCATGGATTATATTATAATACATAGAATTAGACTGCAACGATAGTTTTGATATATAATTATGTCTGATGGAGGCCGCAAATGAAACAAAATGGCGTCCAATGATGATGGACCGCCCACTCAGATGGCGGCCAATCATTGGACACAGCACCATCATCACGTCAATCATTATCATTTGACATAAAACTAGTCCTATATCAATATACCAATATATATATATATATTATATATAATCCTATATGATCATATTCAATTAATATATTAATGAAAATCATCTTATCTTTAATATATTAATGATAAGATGATGACGCTCCGTCATTGGTCGCCATTTGTCGGGCAATGATAGCGCCACACAAGATGGCGGCGGCTGGCATGCCACATGCCACATGCCACGCAGGATATTCACCGCCGCACTCCCACAGGAAGGGGGATGTTCTCCTCTACATCAACGACCGGTGGCCCGCAGGGGGACCAGCGGTGCCCAGTGACGCCGACCTGCAGGCGGCGTATCAAAGATACCTGCGCCGCCGTGATGTGAGAATGTCACTCTAACTTTCTGGGGGGAATGTCACCCTAACTTCTTGGGGGAGTGTCACCCCAACTTTTTGGGGGAGTGTCACCCTAACTTTTTGGGGGAGTGTCACCCTAACTTTTTTGGGGAGTGCCACCCTAACTTTTGGGGGGAGTGGCACTCTAACTTTTTGGGGAGTGGCCCCCTAACTTTTTGGGGGAGTGGCACGCTAACTTTTTGGGGGAGTGTCACCCTAACTTTTTGGAGGAGTGGCACGCTAACTATTTGGGGGAGTGTCACCCTAACTTTCTGGGGGGAGTGTCACCCTAATTTTCTGGGGGGAGTGTCATCCTAATTTTCTGGGGGAGTGTCATCCTAATTTTCTGGGGGGAGTGTCATCCTAACTTTCTGAGGGTGTGTATTATTGTAGAAACAAGGAACATAACAGAAAAAATCTTGCTTTGAGTTAAGCAATTCAAAATTAAGTGGCAGCGGTAAAATAATCTGAATTTTACATACTAACAAAAGATTTTCCTGTTACTATATATACACATAGAACGGTAAAGATTTGCATTCATAATAAATTGTTTTGTCTAGACCGCAAATAATATAAATTATGTATTTACCAGGCCCAATTGCAGAAAGAATATTATATAAAAGTGCAATTCAGGGTAAACTTTCCTTCATTATGGAACAAGTGGTATTTAAGGTATTCGCTACAGTGTAAAATGCTACTGCTATTGAATTATAATGAGACATTGCAATGTAGGGTAAATGCATGATTTTTTCATATAATTCTAAAGTTAGTACATAATTTGTGATTATCAGCAGTACACATAAGGCAGTGCAGTTTTGTGCAGCATATTTGTTGCATGAGGCCAATTGATTTTTCTGCTATTTAATGATAGATTAGCTTTTATAAGCTCCACATGCATTAATATAGGCTTGGTGCATTTGATTAAATATACCTTAATGCATGGTTATGTATACAATATGAGCAGTAGATGCGGCACTTACGAAAATATGCTTAGTCACGCGTGCAAGACCAATTTAAGCGCATTATTTAATTGGTGGAGTAGAGCGCAGTACAACTCAAGAGTTGCATTAAGCGCAGGATGCGCGTATTGTGCGTGAACTCAATTCATTTTTATTACATGTGGGATTAATTAGACTTTCTGTTTTGTGTGGGATTTACGAGACGTATATGTATTATATAAGACATTAATTATTCTAATAAACACGTGATTAAATTTGCCACACGCGTTTCATTCGCCATAGTCGCCAGGGACTCGGCTAGGACCATGAGATGCTAGGGACCATGAGATGCTAGGGACCATGAGATGCTAGGACCATGAGATGCTAGGGACCATGAGATGCTAGGGACCATGAGATGCTAGGGACCATGAGATGCTAGGGACCATGAGATNGGTCACAACACATTAATGGAAATAATGAATATTTCGTTGGTCACAACACATTAATGGAAATAATGAATATTTCGTTGGTCACAACACATTAATGGAAATAATGAATATTTCGTTGGTCACAACACATTCGTGTCTTGAAAATGTGAGCAGATCAGCTAATATGTTTTCTGCCCCAAATTGATCTGTATTTCTGTCTGCAAATGGAATGTTTGTAATAAGTTGAGGTTGTTTGCATTACCGTGCGTGTGATCAGGCATTTACCTGCTCGCTCCTCGCTGCTGGCGTCGCTTCCAGTTAGCTTTCATTAACTCTCTACTGTAGTTAAAACTTAACATATTTAACTAACTAAGCATTAACTACTAGTTCTTATTAAGCGCCTTTAACGGATCATTGCAATTATAATCTTAATTTGAATTACAATTTATATACAGTTAACCTATACAGTTAGTCCCCCTATAAAGTTATTCTATCTATAGTTAATATATACAGATAATCTATCTATACAGTTAATCAATACAGATAATCTCCCTATAGAATTACTCTATCTAAACAGTTAATATAATGATGGTATAATATATGTGCAAACTTAGCAAAGAACAGCAGTCAAACATCAGATGATGACATGCAGACCAAGCCTCGCAGGATACAAGATGGTGAGATAAGGTTTGAAATTACAGGAAAATATAGCAGTTTTTTATTATAAATAAGATTATTATCAAGTGAGTTGTGGCATGTCAACCACCAGGAAAATATAGCAGTTTTTTCATATAAATAAGATTATTATCAAGTGAGTTGTGGCATGTCACTAGATGCCGTATTGCTCTCTCACTTGAGAGATACTGGACCTACAATGGAATTAATTCATGCAAATAAAATATTATAGTAGCAGGTAAACTTGCTAAAGTATAGCAATAAAATATTATAGTAGCAGGTTAACTTGCTAAAGTATAGCAGGTAAACTGAGGCAGCGCCTGAGCTGCGCGGCGAGATAAGCAGGAGGCCGCTTATCAGGCCGGGGAAGATAACGAGTGTCAGCGCCTGCAACTACGCGCCTTCCGGTGCACGTGTGGGGTTTTGAATGAAGTTATGAGGAACATATGAGTGAAGTTAATGAAGTTATGAGGAACAGGATATGAGTGAAGTTAATGAATTTATGAGGTGCAGGATGTCAAAGAACAGCGATGAATTAGTGTTTAGGAGTTAAGAATAGAATGGTTGCAGTGTCATACGGCAAGGGTACATTAAAAGTGTAAATCTAATATGTGTTTGTCACAGTTTGTGTTTGAAGCCTAGCATCGTATATATACAGCGGGTGTTGTGTTGCACTCCCGGAAGTGTAGATGTTGCCGAAAATTTATTATTAATTAATCATATGTGTAATTAATCAAATTATTAACTTGATACACGAGCGAGTGGATTACCGAGGTCGGGGCTGCGGTGGCTACGCCGGCATGCGCCGTTATCTGCTGCGCTGATAGCCGTTATCTGCGACGCCCTCAGCTGCGCGACTTGAGCACAAATTTCACGAGTGTCAGGTCAGTTGTTTATGAATTCCATTTAATTCTGTATACCTTTTATTAGGATATTTATTAAAAAGCTGCAGATTTGTGGCATAGATGCCGAGAATGTGTCACGATTCTCATATCCTCGGTGACAATTAGGCACAAATTTTTCTCTATTGATTTTTGTGAAGGTGCCTGTATAATAAAGTTGTTCCTTCTTGCTAAACACTATAGTTAATGTGCTTAAATAAACCATTCTTTTGGAAAATTATTATTTTTCTATTCTTTGCATTTCAAATCCACATAAAAGAATTTCTGAAGTAGCCTTTATGGGGACATTAGAATATATATAGCTCGTTTCTAGATTAATTAAAAAAATTAAAAACTTTTATTTATTGCCCACATGTTAGAAACGCAACAATACTCTCATTATATTGTAAAGAAATTCAAACGGAATAGAAAGTTTTATTGGCTACATTACTTATTAGTTAGTGCAACATGAAGTTATTCACATTGCAAACACTTTTTTTTTGGCTTTTTGAAGGCCCAGAGTGATGTACTGTAACTGAAGCCAGAATAATATTGCTGGGAGATATAATATATATATTGCTGGGAGATATAATATTTATATTGCTGGGAGATATAATATATATATTACTAGGAGATATAATATATATATTGCTGGGAGATATAATATATATATTACTAGGAGATATAATATATATATTGCTGGGAGACGCTGGCAAGATACTGTCTCTTATACACATCTAGATGTGTATAAGAGACAGAGCGACGCCTATACCATTCAATCGCACAAGAAGTTGATCATAAAATCGAAGATTTATTCTGGTAGTACCGCGCGCAAGACAANAAGTTAATGAAGTTATGAGGAACAGGATATGAGTGAAGTTAATGAAGTTATGAGGAACAGGATATGAGTGAAGTTAATGAAGTTATGAGGAACATATGAGTGAAGTTAATGAAGTTATGAGGAACAGGATGTGAGTGAAGTTAATGAAGTTATGAGGAACAGGATATGAGAGAAGTTAATGAATTTATGAGTAACAGGATATGAGCGAAGTTAATGAAGTTATGAGGAACAGGATGTGAAAGAACAGCGATGAATTAATGAATCCTACAAGAAAGATTCACTTTATGACTTTGGTCCAGACTCGTCCCAGGCATCCTCCTCAGTACCACCTCCCGCGTCTTTTGGTGCACGAGCTAAAGATTACAATTCTGGTATTGAAAGTGTCTAGGAGTTAAGAATGGAATGATTGCAGTGTCATGCGGTAAGGGTTTATTAAAAGTGCAAATCTAATATGTGTTTGTCACAGTTCGTACGTTTGAAGCCTAGCATCGCATATATACAGCGGCTGTTGGGTCGCGCTCCTAAGAGTGTAGCTGTTGGACGTAAATTTATTAATAATGTGTAATTAATCAAATTGTCGACTTGATACACGAGCGAGGAGATTACCGAGGTCGGGGGCTGCGGTGGCTACGCCGGCATGCGCCGTTATCTGCTGCTCTGATAGCCGTTATCGGCGAAGCCTTTAGCTGCGCGACTTGATCACAAATTTCAAAAGCGTCAGTTCAGTCGTTTATGAATTCCATTTAACTCAGCATATCTTTTATTAGGATATTTATTAATAAACTGCAGATATGTGGCATAGATGCCGAGAACGTGTCAAGATTCTTTTATCCTCAGTGTGAGGGATTTTTTTACGGGTGCCTGTATAATAAAGTTATTCCTTCTTGGTAAACACTATAGTTAATGCTCTTCAATAAACTATTATTTTGCAAACTTTTTATTTGTCTAACTTGTGTTCTATTCCTTGCATTTTAAATTCACATAAAAGTATTTCTGAATTGAAGAACTTGTATATATTGAACATCGTTGAGAAACGCTTCGTTGCTCATTAAGTTGCAAAGAAATTGAAACACAATATAAAGTTTTATTGACTACATTACTTATTAGTTAGTGAAACATGAAGTTATTCACATGTTAAATTCTTTTTTTGGCTTTCTGAAGGCCCAGAGTGAGGTACTGTAACTGAAGCCTGAATAATATTGCTGGGAGAAATAATATATATACTGCTGGGAGATATAATATATATATATATTGCTGGGAGATGCTCGCAAGATATGCGAGTTTGTTGATAAGAGGCGCCGTCGCTGCTGCACAGACTTGGCTGCTGAGCGATCTTTTTCTTGAGAGCAGATCTTGTTCATGTGAGCAGTATTGTTCTTGAGAGCAGATCTTGTTCTTGAGAGCAGATCTTGTTC
>NW_025931654.1:0-1023 GCF_000764305.2 Hyalella azteca | reverse complement strand
CCCACGACGCACTCGTTGAGACGCTCTGGGTGCTGCAGCCTGCAGTTGCGCGTGAGACTCTCTGTAAAAAAATGACGCATGTTACTTCATAAAGCATGAATAAGAGTCGGATATGTAATGTATCAAGTCATTATTGGAAATAAAAGGCTCACAACAAAGAATTGGAGTCAGAAGAGTCTTCCAAAAATGATGTTAAAAGAGAACAAGCGAACCAGAAATTTAAAATTAAAGACAATACCACAAAAATTCACTGTATCTTTATAAAAGAAAACTTTTCGGAGTCCAGCTTCATCGTCAGTTAATAACACAAAATTCAGTTAAGAAGAAGTTCAGTCCTAGAAACACAAATACAAGCAGTAAGTAAAGTAAAATACACTGGCAGGTTTGAGAGCGGAAAAATACCTAAATAAGACATGAAATTAACGCTAGTAAACGGCCTATCTATTTACTGTTTCAAGAGTAAAGGAGCTTAAAGCGGCATTCAGGCTAGGCGTCTGTTTGAATATACACAGGGATTCTAAAATTCTAGATCAGTAACACCGGATGTGGAAGCAAGAATTTGAAAATCATTATGAGATACAGAGGTGCAGCACTGCTCGGCATGAACACGTACAGCAGAATGAGGTGGATGTGCAAGTAGGTTCCCCGTTCTATAACTCCTGCCCTTAATTATGCTCAGCCAGCCTGCCGTATAGACTTAGCGTGACGTCATACAGACGTACGCTGATTCGCACTGCTCACAACTAAATATGTAAACTAGTGACGATCGCATGAGAACAGGTAGGGTATCCTTATACGTGAAAAAATATAACTCGGTACTCACTGCAGTGAGTGACAGAGAGCGCATTTTTCTCGTCGACGAAAACATGAAGTCACGGACGGACAGACAGACGGACGGACAGACGGACATGGCGAGCACAATAGTGCATTTTTTCATAAATGAGAAAATGCGCTAAAAAGAGCCGATTCTAAAATTGTTAACTAACAACACATGAAGATTTACATCCGGAAGATATTTACAAA
>NW_025931653.1:0-525 GCF_000764305.2 Hyalella azteca | reverse complement strand
TCCCGTGTAAGCGACCTCTTGTTCGAGTGTCTCAGTTTCTGTTGCTTTTCACCTGTCCCTCCTTGTCACTTCGTCTCTTTGAGATGCTAACGCTGTTTATTTCGAGCCAGCTTCAACGGGCTGGACTTTTGAGACCTTCCGCCCCTTGTGGGTGATGAACGATTTTTCTATTGAAGAAACTTTTAACCCTCTACCGCCTGACACGAGTAACCGGGGATATATTGTCACAAGCCTACTCCCCAAAAAGGATACGTTCTAGTGAGCGCCGCCACGCACGACAACTTTAAAATGTTCTCTGTTGCGTACAAACGTCCTCAGGTTGCTACACTTAATAGTTAACGTATAATTGTATGTTCCCGGAGAATGACACACGGCGGTCGAGGGTTAATAATTGAGACCACCTCGTTGGTGATGTTCATCAATGACTTTCGGAGCGTTGCAGCTAAAGAGCTGAAGCGTTAGTAAACATGAGGCAACTAAACTCACCCTCTCAGTGTGCTATTCGATGTTGATGGCTCCAAAATA
>NW_025931652.1:96182-133291 GCF_000764305.2 Hyalella azteca | reverse complement strand
ATAATTATCATTTCTGCATACAGACTTCTTACTCTCTGGAATGAATCAATGTATAGGGTTATGAGTAAAGTTTTCTTAAACAAGTTCTTCGTAGCACGACATGCAATGTTTGGACTGTCTACCACGATAAGCTTCAAGACGGCAGCTAAACAAAACTCCTCCGCAGACTGCGTTCACAAAAGATATAATAATTAAGCGATGGGGAAGCTGGTGATACATTATCAATTTTTTTAAAGTAAATTTTTTTAGCGTTTACTTTAATTTAATTACTTATTTGGCTCTGCTGAACAATTGATATTGCCTTTTTTCGCTGAAATCAAACTCCTACAATGATGATCACCGACATGTGGAACAGCCTTCCCGATGTGGAACAGCCTCCCCGAACAGCCTCCGGCCCCACCGACATGTGGAACAGCCCCCCGATCACATCGGGTGCCACTGTTTGGGGGCGTAGTTGTTATCACATCGGGTGCCACTGTCTGGGGCGTAGTTGTAATCACATGGGGTGCCACTGTTTGGGGGCGTAGTTGGCGCTCCAAGTATGAACGCGTTCAAGAACAGACTATATAAAGCTATGGAAAATATATGTTCAGACTTGAAATGCCTAGCACCATATCGAACCCGGTTGAAGTCTAATAGCTACTTCAAACTATCGTCAGTCATGAAAAGATCCGGTTCAATGGCCTGATTTCCAGTGGACAAGTCACGAAAAGTTCAAGAACCAGCGACAGGCCACATCAGTCCTACACTTCATCGCCGTCTACGCTATGTTATGTTATGACTTCCAAGCTACAGCATTGAGAGACATACCATTCGATCCGCAAAACGAATATCTAACAACTCTGGAAGCTTTTTTTTTTGGTTTATCGCCCCCTATAAAGATTTCAAAGGTCCCTCCTTTTATGCCGTTTTCTATGAATTTCACGTTTTCTTTCATTTGAAAAAAAATCATTGAAGCGGATTCAATTTCTTTTATTCCTTTGCATGTGTAGGAAGTTTCACAAAGATCCGTCAGTAAATACAGGACTTTTTCCAGCCCAGACAATCCCTCAATATTATAGGATTATTTTCTATAAATTCCACGTTTTCTTTCATTTAAAAACAATCGTAGGAACAAAATCTTTTTCTTTTACTCCTTTGCATGTGTATGAAGTTTCTCAAAGTTCCGTCAGCGAATACAAGACTTTTTTGTCCCTGACAGTCACCTTAAAATTATATTATCAAATTTTAATTATTTAATCTTCAAATGTCACACCGATTGTCTGGGGCGTAGCTGTTATCACATCGGGTGCCACTGTCACCCCCGCATCAACAATAGTGTAGCCCACGGACTGTCTGGGGGCGTAGTTGTTATCACATGGGGTGCCACTGTTTGGGGGCGTAGTTGTGCAGCAACAACCGAAAGCATGCCCAGCAGTGCAGGCTCTCACTGCAAGTATACGCTGGCGGGGCGCCAAACCGCCAAGGACAGTTGCCGTGCTGGCTGCAGCTCGAGCGGGCGGTACTGCTCCGGTGCAGGTGCAGCATTGCGGTGCAAGTGAAGCATTGCGGTGTATACGAATTCAATATTTCATCCAATCATTTTCTAGGAGCCCTTGTTTAGGTCGTTTGCTGGCTGCATTTGCTGCTCCCTTCGAGTCTTTGAGGTAGTTTGTTGGATGCATTTAGGTGCTGTCATGTTTTGGTGGGAGAATTTAGATTTTTACCGCATTGTATATAGATTGGATGATTTGTTGGTGTATTCTACTTATCTTGGAGAATGTATTTGGATTGTTTGTTCGAAGCATTTTTTATTCCTTGAATTAAGTTGGATTCATGCATTTTGATCGCTTGTGTGATGCATCTACAATAATTCTACATGGTTTGTTGGAGGCATTTGCAGCATTTTTTAAAGCATTCATCTCTTTTAGGAGGAAATATGTTGACTATTTTGTTAAGGCCGTTTAGATAGTTTGCAGTTAAAAATGTGTCGTTGGATGCTGTTAATGGGTTTTTGCATTCATTCAGAAGGCTCGGTGAGTGCATTTAGATGATTCGTTAAAAGCTTTTGGATGATATTTAGATGCATTTGGGGAGAATTTCGGAAGCGTTTTGGTGACTTATTGAATGTATTTAGCTCGTTGAATTAAAGGGCTAATAGCACATCTATACTGGCTGGAGCAGTGGCTGCAGGCATAAGTGCTAATGGCTTCAAGGCGTCGCGGAACTGGTTTGGCTTGCGGTGTTTTTAGCGTGGCCCGCGACTTCGTAGCTCTGCGGCTGAGTTTAGCGAGCATCTGTAAACAAACCATTTGCTTCAAAACTTCTTTAAGAGTTGAATTTGTGGCCGACAGCTTCACACCCGATCAAAAAAGAATTTTTTACTTATGTACACTGCAGCGAAGTCAATTGACTAACCCACCAAACAATGGAGATACTGTTACGGTCCGTTCGCAAAGAATACGATAAGAACGTGATAGCAATGAGTAACGAGCGAATAGGACAAAAGCGCGTGAGGTGTTGTTTCCATAGCCAAGTAAGGTGTCCGTGGCCGAGCGTTCAGGCAACTACGATTGAGCCGCGAGGAGCCGCGAAGGTGTCCTGTGTCAAGCCTTCACGTATATATAGTCTACTGCGCCAGTTAGTACACGTGTTAGTAACATAATTCTCACGGTCCATAGCTCACAGTAATTATACATTTGTTATTTCTAGCTGTTTTGCACAGATTTCTTACGGCAATGTCATGAAAAACATGAATTTAAAATTGGAAAGGAAATGTCAAAAATTACGTAATTGCAAATTGTCCAACATCACACGTAACTTTGCCTGCAGATACCGCCATAACCGCGGTTATGGCATAACCATAACTGTGCATTACCATATTAGGGTCCTAACTAACGGGAAGTGCAGGAGCAACGGTTGTGCGCTACCGTACGGGCAGACGCAGTGGACAATAATTCCGATCAATGAAGCCAAGCACCGAGTTGCCAAAATTTAAAGGAATTTTAGATCAGAATAGATTTAATCCTAATGTATTGATATAATTAACTATTGCTTGTTTTTTTTTTTTGCAAGAGCGCAGAAGAAGATTTTAAGTAGATAGAGCGTAAATAGTTTTTTATTATTACAACACTTCTCTCTTACTTCACTTCTTGTCTGTCTGCAACAAATCTTATAATCGATATTTAACAAACTTCAACCTGTCCAATCGATCTGAAATTTTGCACAATTGCATAAATTCAGAGACAATGCATGAATCAGTTGACAGCATAAATAATTTTGAAAATTTACAAAATTTTATATCTTGAAAAAAATTTCGATATATAACTTTTTTTAATATATGAAAATAAAATAAGAAATTCATTGTACATGTGTAACATCCAAGACACCGGATTCTTCAGAAGTGTTGTCTTTAAAAAGTAATTTTTAAACGCATATTATTTTAGTTTATAGCCGTGGCCCCTGGTGTTGGTTCTTATTTCAAATTCTAGTAATCCTTCTGGGACATTGCATAAACCGTGGGGATACTTGTATACTTCAATGTGTTCAATAGTTCAATGTATACAATATACTCAATGACTCCCTTCAAGTCATTGAGTAAGTTTATTGAAAATATTGAAATGTTTAGTTGAAGGTGTGTTGAATACTTATTTTTCAGATGATTCAGAGAGTTCTTAAACTGCCTATGTAGGAAGTCCTATGCATTTCAATGGTTTTATAGTTCGGTAGGTGCATTGAAATGGATTGTTACATCCACTTGGATGGTACATTTTAAATTTTTTTGGGTTAACGGAGAATTTGGCTGGTTTGTAGGATTAATGAGTTTCTTCGACTAATCGGCTGTTTTTTTGAGCAGGTAAATAGTTAGTCATGTGCAATTTATTGCTTTGTGGGACGCAATTTGTTGATAGCAAAAGTTTGTTTGTTCTATGCAAATAGTTTGTCGGTTGCCTCTAAGTGATTACTCAAATACTCTCAAATGGGTTGTTTTATGAATTTTCATGATTTTTTGGTTGCATCCAGAGGGTTGATTCATTGTATTTGGACGGTTGGCTGGATGCATTTGGATGTTTTTTTGGATGCTTTTGGGTGATTACTTGGATGCATTTGGATAGTTCGTTAGATGCATTTGGATGGTTGGTTGGATGTATTTGGATGGTTTGTTGGATTCATTTGGATGGTTGGTTGGATGTATTTGGATGGTTGGTTGGATGCATTTGGATAGTTGGTTGAATGCATTTGGTTGGTTGGATGCATTGGGATGGTTGGTTGGATGCATTGGGATGGTTGGTTGGATGCATTTGGATGGTTGGTTGGATGCATTTGGATGGTTGGTTGGGTGCATTTAGATGGTTGGTTGAATGCATTTGGATAGTTGGTTGAATGCATTTGGTTGGTTGGATGCATTTAAATGGTTGGTTGCATGCATTTGGATTGTTGGTTGGATGCATTTGGATAGTTGGTTGAATGCATTTGGTTGGTTGGATGCATTAGCATAATTCAACATCAAATCTACACACCCACGATCTCGATACATCACGCGTAAGCTAACGTGAACATCAGCAGCCCATAAATTGATAAAATTGAACTAAATGACCGCATACCCTGCAAAAATCATGGCAATCACGTACGCAAGTTCGCGCGCACGCTAGGGAAGCCTTTCTTTGGAGGGCCCTTATATATACTCATATCTGCATTTTGGATATTGCAGCCACACTTACAATTGGTGAAGGTGCGAATTAAATATGCAGGCGATGGTATTTGGTGAACCCAATTTACCGTATTTTAAATAAACATCACCTGCATCGAATTCGGTGAATACAGTTAAAACTTTGAACAAATAATATTGTTGTGATGGTATGGGATTAGCCTAATACTTTGTGAGATTACAATTTTCGTTTTTGTAAGTGGTATAAATTAGGAGGTGATTTACATTTTCAGCCAAAAGTAAGTTTTCAGCCAAAAAAAATCAGAGTAGCAGCCAAAAGCCAAAATTACTTAATAAAAATATCTGCTTCATGAGCAGGGAAAAAAAATCGCTTTTAAAATAGTAGGTGCTTGAATTGCGTGTTAAGAAAATGGACGAGCTTTGATTACTTTAGTTGTCACTAGCTCCAATTCTGATGATTGCGACACGCCCTAGCGAAGCCTGTTACCTTCTTTGTACGTCCATCAACTGCTGCCGATCGCGTCTTACAGGACTGAGTGCTGTTACCGTGTTAGTGACTGCGATGCTACGAGCTAACCGACATATACATAACTGAGTTTTGATTCCGCACTCTACACGCACTGAAGCTCACAATTGCCCACAAACCGGCGCCTGTAACTCCTTGCCTCAATTGTTCCTGCATTGGCGCTCAGGCGCCGATTTTACGGGGTTACCTCAGATGTGCAATTAGCCCTCCAATTATTCCTTATATGATAATGAAAGTTTTGAACCAGATTTTGAAATACCTGTCCTTGGTCCTGGTGTGATCCCTTTTTGAATGACTTACAGCTCTAATTATAGCAATTTTATGACAAAATTTTCCCTTGTACGTTGCTTTATTCAGTAGATTGATGAATTTGTAGTATTTAAGTCCTCTGTTTTTTCCCTGTCCAACCCGACCTGAAATGAACCTCAGTCTGTGTCATAATTCACAGGTAATTTCTGACATCTTTTTCTTCACAGTTTTCAGGGCCTTGTTTTGCTAGTAGCTCCCATAACCGAACAGCTCCATTAAGAACATCATCCCCCATTCATCAATCATTAATTTGAATGTCTACGATTTTATCTAATACTTTATCATTCTCTCCTTCAAATTTTATGCCGTACGTGTTATCGTACACAGATCCAGGTTCGATTGCATGACTTTAAAATGTGGCTACAGGACCAGCAATATTTAGTATCTGAAGAACCTGTAGCCAATCATCCTGCATGATTGATTGTTTACGTCTAACTTCGAGCATCTTTCTGAGCGAACCTTAATTGTTTAGTTTCTCCAACCGTCTTGTTAAGAGGTTCAATTAAAACATATACACTTATTTAACATCTTCGTATGAATCTCGTTCCATGCATGTTTCTGTAGCGTTTTTTCAATCTTGTTTGTGTTTTTGTTAATCATGTTATTTAATAAAATAAAATGCTATTTTATTAAAATAAAATAACTTAAATAACTAAATTTTAGCATGTGTTCCTGCTCAACTGCTGCGTGTTAAACTTGATATGAGTTCATCTTGATGTGTGTTCAACTTGAAGTTTTCAACTTAATGTGAGTTCAACTCGATAAACATGACTGCTGTATTTTGGAATTCATCTACCAAATCTCAATTTTTTCTGCAACGATTTTTGCCTCAGGGAATAAATTCGTATATATTTTTCTTTTAAATTAGTATCATATATTTTCCTTTTAAGTTCATATCATATGTTCAGTTGCGGTAATACAAACGTCCCATGACTCGCAGGTACAAAGCTGCACCGCTGATGACAACCACGCATGTTCTGCTGCTACGGCGACAGCCGTCACGACAGAACCAGCAGGTCAGAGAGATCGTGCACTACATCAATCTTTATCTCTTCTTTTGGGGTGATGTCCTTAAATTTTTTAGTATCTTTACTTCTAATCGAATTTCCTGCATAAGTTTAGCACTCAGGCTAAACTTATTTATAATAAACTCAGGCTAGAAGCATTTTATAATATTTAAGTTTTTTGCAGCTTATTATTCGTGAACAAATTCTCGATAATACATACGATATAATAATATGAATAGAAAGATTAAAATAATAAATGAATGAATAAAAGATCAGCAACCTATCAAGGCCACTTATTTTAACATCGACTTTGCATAATCGCGCTCTGATTAATTGGGTGTAGCCTGGGTTTATTAACGGTTAGCGCGGTTTGCAGGGTCCCACAGTTAGCACGTAGAACCGGGATGCAGATAAACGTAGCTTGGAGGGTTAACCCGACGCAGAAATTATCCCGACGCTCTCGGTAAACTCGTTTGAGCAATTTCGTATTACCAAAAAATTAAGAACTATCATTCCAATTTCCGAGTATGACTATGATGACGAATAGCAATTCGTTCCATTCTAAATTCCTTTTTTAATATTGCAGTATCCTGCACCGCAGAGGAGCTGAAGTGCGGTGCCCTTTGCCTACCACTCTCCGCGCGGTGCAATGGCGCGTCAGAACGCGACGACGGGGAGGACAAATCGCTGTCGGAGACAGCGGTCGTGCCAGGTGTAGTGGTGCCAGGTGCACCGGTGCCAGCTGTAATGGTGTCGGGTGCAGCGGTGCCAGGTGCAGCGGTGCCGGGTGCAGCGGTACCCGGTGCAGCGGTGCCGGGTGCAGCGGTGCCGGGTGCAGAGGTGCCCGGTGCAGCGGTGCCGGGTGCAGCGGTGCCCGGTGCAGCGGTGCCCGGTGCAGCGGTGCCAGGTGCAGCGGTTGATGATGAAGTGGTTTTGTAAGATGTGACGTCACAAACTCACAAGTGCCTTCCATTGGTGCGGCTCCACCTGAGCAAGTTTGACGACCTCACTCGAGCAGTCCAAAAGAAAAGGGCACTAATGAAGAACTTCCGTCGCATGATGGATTCCTATACGTTAAAATTCTTATCAGCTTCTGCAAGTGGATTCTATTCAACCGCCCGTATATAATCTTATATAATCACGCTTATAATCGTTCATGTATTCTATAGGTTAAGAGCAATTGTTCAGGCTTATGTAACGTTCAAATACACCATCCTTCATTATGAACTTGCTAAAAGAAATCTTGCCATTTAATTCATAGCTAAATTGTTATAGTCTATACAAAATACCTTTCGCTAATAAATAATACCCCAGCTACAAATATCTTATGTCTCTCTTAAGATCGAGATTGACAAGAACTTTTCCCCAGGGAAGGACGAGTAAGATGGAAGTTGTCAACTGTTATTTTGAAATCAGATAGACTCCCAATAGCTACCGCATTCAAGTAATTTCCTTATTAGTATCTTCCTTGTTAGCAGATGATTTCTTTTATCGCTATGTTCGTGAACATATCCTTGGGTTAGGCTTCCCTTGTCGAACCCGCTAGTGACTTATGGCCTTGTGACGTCGAATAGCAAGTCTTTATAGCCTCAGTCTGAACCGACAACGATTGCGTATACGTTCAACTCATTTGTACCCGTCTCTATAATCTGTGAGCCACTATACTCACTCCACAAATAAGTACTTTATCAATAATTACCTCGTGCCTCATTTATCCTCGTAGTCACTGTCAGCGGACCAACCTCAGATGTTACTTAATTATATTTAATACGTATAAAGGTGCATAGAGAAGAACACGTTATAGTTGACGATGAAGTAACCATTGAAGATAAAGTCGCCGCTTTCCAAACAAACACCACTGCACATAACTAAAATTTCTGAATAGCCACTATTATACATATTTTTCATCATTCTTAATACACACACAACTTCTTCACTAAATTAGTATCCCGTATGAACTTAGTGGTTCACCGCTTGGATCAGAGTGTAGCAGTATGCTATCATATACTGAAAGTTCCCAAGTTCTTTTGCGTCAGGAATGTAAGCATTTTCATGACAAAACATACAAACTATATGACCACCGTCATTATTGATACAGAACTTCAAGACTGTTTCCTTGCAACTTAAAGACCCATAGCGTATTTTGTATGATACGCTAACACAGGTAAAGCGAAATTGATGAACCATAGCAATTCTTTCAGTATACGCTTCGTTTAGCTAGCGACGTTCTTATAGGCCAGCGACCGTGCGAAATATCCTCGTATATATAACAAGCTAATAATCTACATAAATATACTTCCATTTAAGAACAATGGAAGCTTCATTGAACAGCGTCACGCGAACATCATTTTAACGCAAGGATTCATGCAAAGTTTTTTAATATGATTAATATTCCGAACGGATTATTGCGAGACTATTATTCCCGAAGATATCTTATACTATCCACATATCCTCAGCCATGTCGAGTAACTGAGGTTATAAATATCACATAACATCTGAGATAGGGAGACAACCTTGCATTTTATCAATCAAACCTTTATAATAAATTGTCTGCACTTATTTACCGACTTAGTTATATAATTCAAAAATCAAATCAAATTGAAAATAACATTAAATCATTAGCAAAGTGTGAACGATTGCAACTATAATTATCATTTCTGCATACAGACTTCTTACTCTCTGGAATGAATCAATATATAGGGTTATGAGTAAAGTTTTCTTAAACAAGTTCTTCGTAGCACGACATGCAATGTTTGGACCTTCTACCACGATAAGCTTCAAGACGGCAGCAAAACAAAAACTCCACCGCAGACTGCGTTCACAGGGGAATGTCGCCCAGCTGAGTCGAAATTTCCTGCTTATGTGATTCCTAAGGCAGCAACTACAGCAACAGTCGTACCTACGAGACTAAACATCTAATCCAATGAAAACAAATAAAATTTAACTCCTAACATTTTTTCTAGTGATTCAGCTCGTGCGTGAAAATTGCTCGTGCCGTCGATCCTTGCTTCATTAAATTTATTGTCGTCTGGTATTTTGACTGTACGCCTCATAACATCAGTAATTATTATAACCGCCGTCCTCATATTACTTAAATACCTTAAACTTCTTCAAATAGATAAATCATATATACGAGAAAAATCCCAAAGATCGATAATTCATGATATTTTAATATCGCGACCAATCAAAATCCTGATTCCTTTGGTTTCTAATTTAACCGTAGTCCGGATGGTTAGGTACAGTCGCATATCAAGTATTCTTTCTTTCGTGTATATTCTTTCTATTTCATACAGTCCTAGTTTAGCTGACCAGATATTGACCTCGTTTTAAGTTCTAAGTTTCAAGCCGCCGCACTCTATTAAACCGAAAAAATAAACTATGAATGGGCATAAGGTGCCTCTACATCGTAGCACACCAACCAATGGTTCACTAAGCCTGCCGGACTTCAAGATGTGATGTAAAAAATTATAGTCTGGGTCAAAAATCACCACAGAAAACGTTATTTGGTTTTCTCTATTCATTTTATAGCTAGGACTGCGGCAATTCTGGCTGTGATGGCCGTTCAAACTTTAGGGAGACGACTGCAGGGTTGTTTAAGTATGGTGAATTGAGATATATAAGTTGTGACTGAGGTTCCTCATCCTCTCCCTATTGTTCGTAGTATATAGGCATCACGTGGGGCTTGAGTAAGAATCCAAAGGTTTAGTATGTTTATTGATGGGATGAAGAATGACGGCACGACCAACACCTGTGGGGGTCTCTTATACACATCTAGATGTGTATAAGAGACAGTGATCATGCTGAGTNGCAATTTTTTTAGCTTATAGCCGTGGCCCCTGGTGTTGGTTCTTGTTTCAAAAGATGTGTATAAGAGACAGACCTTGTATAGACCATGAGTATACTTGTATACTTCAATGAGGTCCCCACGCAGACGTCGATAACTGAGGCTTGGAAGCTTCATAATCTTCAATCTTTATTCATTGGACTTGCCCTTCAAGCCTGGAATTATCCTTGTTGCACGTCTTTGAACATTCTCTATTAAATTTATGTCCTTTTCAAATCTCAGTTGTAAGCGCGACGGCTATACCTGCCGCTCCTACTTCAGCGTCGGCCAGACAAACGAAACTTTATCCATGCAGACAAGTGAACTTTGGTAGTCTGACGATTTATTGGTAACACAGGCACTGGTAAGAACAAAAAATAAACTCGAAATGAACCCAAAAACCCAGCGGATGGTTCGTTCTGAACCTATTGTTCGTAGTTAACCAATAAGATTCTGCAAACAAAAATAATAAATAAACTTAAGATAAGGCTACAATACTTAACTTTAAATATTCATAACATAATAATTTCAATTCATAGATATTACAACACAAATTTAAATCTCACAATATAGCTATTCACAAATATCACACACAAATTTACATGTCAAAATATAACCACTTTTCACAAAAAAAATTCACCAACAGTGAAGTGCAAAGTCCTTCACGATTAACTGAATGAAAGTGACGCGCATCGGATGATCAAGAAGAACAGACTTTTTCTCTAAATGAAAATGCTAGTAAAGATCGGAAGACAAAAACATTAATGGAAAAATAGGTACAAATTTATCAAAACAAATACAAGAATAACTGTCGAATGATCGCAAAAAAATGACAAGGAAAATCGCGGTACAAAAATTAGAGACGCATGAGGCGCGGCTACACGGTGATCACACAACGTTTCCAAACTCTAGATTCGGGCGCACGACAGCAACAAACAACTGTTCATCGCTTCTGCATCTAGGAACTCGTATGAGCGTCTGATTAGTCCATGAAGTTTGTTGGATGTGTTGCGTTTCAACATGCTTAGAAAATTTCAGCTCCTTGTCGACATAAACTCCGAGATCTTTTTCCACACTAGAATTTTCAATCATTGCTCTCTCGTTGCAACCATGTCTTCTCATACTATAATCTTGCTGTTCATTGTTCTTCCCGAGGTTAAGTACTTTACACTTGTCAGCATTAAACCGCAGCTGCCACGTATCAGCCCAGTTAACTAAGCTGTCAAGATCATCTTGTAATTTTCTTGACTTGTGTGTGCCGTGTATACCCACTTAAGCCCGGGCGTATCAGTGCTACGTGCAGGAAGTGTGTCACTATTTGGACAACTTGACCCACTTAGACCATAAGGAAGATATTGGGATATGTTGTGTAATATTAATACTAGCTACTAGCATCTGCTACTTAATATTCACTAGTAAGGCAGTGCCTAGTGACTAGTTCCTAGTCTTGCCTCAACTATTTACTATGAAGAACCATTAGTTGATTTTCTGAGGCTGATTTTCTTGACCACATTCAATTATTTTCTCGAACTATAATATTATTGATTAATTCCTCGACTGCATTCAACTATAACGTTTCACAAAAACAACATATTGTGTCACTAGTCACTTATCGCGTCACTTATTGCGTCACTGGTTTCGTCGCGGGGTCACTTATTGTGTCACTAATTATATCATGGAGGTCACTTATGTGTCAATATTTACGCCGCAATCAATTATATCAATCAATTGTATGAAGAGGTGTAGAACGGAAACAATTTTTTATTTGCGTTTTAATTACTCCTCCTACTTCTTAGACCTGTAGAGAATACAAGTTTTATTAAAAATAAATAAGGATATCTTATTACAATATATCGGTTTGCTAACAATCGCATTTTAAAAAGTGAAAATAACGGAACTCACCTCAGATGAGGTCTATACCGAACTTATCGGGGAATTTTCCTATCAATAAACAGAATCTGTGACAAAAAGAATAAATAACTATCAGAATAATTAACTGCGCAAACAACATTGAAAGACTGCTACGCTACTACTAGGAGGCGGCCTTACGTCCGACCCCGGTGACGACTGGTCTTACAATCTCAGTCTAGATAGCGGTTCTCTGATTTCATGTGTGATGCAGTGTTGCCTGTTGCCAGTGTTGCCACTTGGGCACCACGAGTATTCAATTAAACTTTATTAAATATACATTATTGATATGTATTCAATGATGCCCCCCTCCCTGGCCCACCCCGCCCTTGATCGCCCCTCCCTGAGCCACCCTCCCAGTATCACTCCTTCGTGGGCCACCACTTTCTAGATCACCAACATTCAATTATTTTCTTGAATATATATGAATTATTCCCCGACTGCATTCAATTATAACGTTTGACTAACTAATTATTTTCAATGTTTCGCAAGCAAGCAATAACTAAAGTCGGGTTGTCGAATTTAACCTCTTCTGGGGCCTGGATTTCTTTCCACGGGAAGTTTTGGGCCCTCTGAACCCATTGCATATTGAAACTTTCCCACACCTGTGATGCGATGTTATAAACAACACATACATCACATTCTTACCCCNGATTTTGTGATCAACTTCTTGTGGGATTGAATGGTATAGACTTCGCTCGTTAACATTACTATTAACAAAAGAACAGCAGTGAGTTGAAACACGAAACCACTAGTATTTGACAGCATATAAACGTTCACAAACTATTTAATAACGCGTATATTAGAAATTTATCTTCTTTTCTGATTAAATAGATATATATTTATAACTCATTTCAATATAAATATATTTATATCTCACTTCGAATTTCCTCGTCCGAAATTGCTATGATTAAGTTTTCTACCTCATATGCAAATGTTAGAATCAGTCGTCAAATCTTAGCACTGACTTAAGCAAGCACCAGAGAGTACCAGCAAGCACCAGAGAGTACCAGCAAGCACCAGTGAGCACCAGCAAGCACCAGTAAGTACCAGCAAGCACCAGTGAGTACCAGCAAGTACCAGTGAGTACCAGCAAGCACCAATGAGTACCAGTAAGCACCAATAAGTACCAGCAAGCACCAGTGAGTACCAGCAAGTACCAGTGAGTACCAGCAAGCACCTGTGAGTACCAGCAAGCACCAGTGAGTACCAGCAAGCACCAGAGAGTACCAGCAAGCACCAGTGAGTACCAGCAAGCACCAGTGAGTACCAGCAAGTCTCTTATACACATCTAGATGTGTATAAGAGACAGGCAATAGTGAGTACCAGTGAGTACCAGCAAGCACCAGTGAGTACCAGCAAGCACCAGTGAGTACCAGCAAGCTTCAGTGAGTACCAGCAAGCTCCAGTGAGTACCAGCAAGCACCAGAGACAAGCACCAGTGAGTACCAGCAAGCACCAGTGAGTACCAGCAAGCACCAGTGAGTACCAGCAAGCACCAGTGAGTACCAGCAAGCACCAGTGAGTTCCAGCAAGCACCAGTTAGTATCAGCAATTTCTACTGAGTACCTGCAAAATAATTATTAATTACATTAATGAAGCAGAACAGTTACTTTGAGACCACAAAAAATGAATACACACATTTTAATTTTTTAATTAGGATCTGAAAATTCTTTACCGCATTACTTGTGATTGCAGGCGCGTGCCGCTCTGATCAGTTCAAGTGCGCCAACACCAGCCAATGCATACCCGAGACGTGGCGGTGCGACGGAGAATTCAACTGTGGCGAAGGCTTCGAACGCAGCGACGAGGACGGCTGTGTTAACCGGCGACGTGAGTAACTCCACTGACATTCTGACTGACTAACTTCCCTCCCAACTCTACTCGCATTTATACGCACTTCCACTATTAACCCAATGTTGCCCGTATATATACATGAGGAAGTACTGTATAAGGATATACAAAAAGTATGTATGTGCCGAAAGTAATGCTTATGAGTTTTCACTGCAGACCGTGCTTGCGTAACCGTGCCTTCAGAAGAACCTCTCTGGCGCGCAATTTAGCTCCTTTGTTTTCGTAGCAACCGCGCACAGTTTGCCCTAAGCCTCTAACCGAATTCCTCCTCTCATGGAATTTACCTCGCAGTAAGCTCCCATTGTTCGATGTAAACAAACTCGGCCTCACCGTCTCGAAACAAACACTTGTTAAACACACTGCATAGCTGCAACCCACATTCCGAACTTTCTCAACACTTATCCCCTAACTTTCCATTAAATTATTTGCTTTAGTTATTTAGTAATTGCCTCGCAAATTACGTTCTAAACGTGTTTGCTTGTTGTTATCTGGGATCTAAAACCGTATGATATGAAGTTTTATCCTAAGACCCAGTTAAAATTTTGAGCCGAGACCGGCGCCGGGTTTAGCCGGGCTGGTCGCGCTTTAGCAGGATGGAGCCGTGAAACTATAACCTACAAATCTTATAATCGATATTTAACAAACTTCAACCTGTCCAATCGATCTGAAATTTTGCACAATTGCATAAATTCAGAGACAATGCATGAATCAGTTGACAGAATAAATACTTTTGAAAATTTACAACATTTTTATATCTTAAAAAAATTTCGATATATAACTTTTTTTAATATATGAAAATAAAATAAGAAATTCATTGGACATTGTAACATCCAAAACACCGGATTCTTCAGAAGTGTTATCTTTAAAAAGTAATTTTTAAACGCATATTATTTTAGTTTATAGCCCTGGCCCCTGGTGTTGGTTCTTATTTCAAATTATTCTAGTAATCCTTCTGGGACATTGTATAAACCGTGGGGATACTTGCATACTTCAATGTGTTCAATAGTTCAATGTATACAATATACTCAATGACTCCCTTCAAGTCATTGAGTAAGTTTGTTGAAAATATTGAAATGTTTAGTTGAAGGTGTGTTGAATACTTATTTTTCAGAGGATTCAGAGAGTTCTTAAACTGCCTATGTAGGAAGTCCTATGCATTTCAATGGTTTTATAGTTCGGTAGGTGCATTTAAATGGATTGTTACATCCACTTGGATGGTACATTGTAAATTTTTTTGGGTTAACGGAGAATTTTGCTGGTTTGTAGGATTATTGAGTTTCTTCGACTAATCGGCTGTTTTTTTTTTGAGCATGTTAATAGTTAGTCATGTGCAATTTATTGCTTTGTGGGACGCAATTTGTTGATAGCAAAAGTTTGTTTGTTCTATGCAAATGGTTTGTCGGTTGCCTCTAAGTGATTACTCAAATACTCTCAAATGGGTTGTTTTATGAATTTTCATGATTTTTTGGATGCATCCAAAGGGTTGATTCCTGATACCTGAGGCAGGTTCTGGTGCCTTGACTTAAATGAGGATAAATGAGGCACGAGTTAAGTACAGATTAGATACTTATACTTAGTGAGAATATATCAGTTTACAGTTTAGGATAATCAGATTATAAGTTGGAGCTTTTACACTGATGTCTTTGGCGTCCAGTTGAAGTATGGATAAGTCTAGAGTGTATCTTCTACTCTGACATTAATTTAGGCTTACTGCCCTGATAAATACGGACAGGAGTAAGGGCGTACACACGACTGTTCTCGGCCCAAGACTGAAGTTAATCGCTTGAGACAGAGCTTTTATAGCTTCGCTATTGACCTCACCAAGGGCGTGACTTGATAAACAGGAAAGGCTAATACAAGGAAATGCTCATGAACATATCACATATGAAGGATCTTATCTCTCAACAAGGAAGACATCAATCAGGAAATATCCAGGGACGAATGGTATCAACATTGTCTGTCACCTGACACCTTCCTACGTACGGGTAAATTTTTAGATCGTCCTCGATCTTATCAAATCAAACGGAAGTGGTAACACTTCTGAATTTTAGTGCTAGTCAAAATGCAAAAAATGACAAATTGCAGCATGTCGATAAACCATGCTGTTAACAAGAATTAATAATTAGCAAAACATTTCAATAGCTACGAGATCTTAAAAGTAGCACAATAACAACTTCCTCACTACGGAAAATTAGTCTCTAATTTGACAGGAACGAATTTGCATACTGAAAAAAATCAGTTCAAAATGTTTGAATCATTTAAATATAGCTGTCAACAGAAATCATGTGAAATCGAATGTTAGAATTATATGTGAAGATCATGACAAACAGTAAAAATTTCATATGTCAAAAATACATTAAATCACAAGGAATCGTCGATTAAGAAATTCAAATAGGAACACATGATGACGATAATATAATTGTTATGACTGCGTTCAAAAACAATCTTGGCTGTCAACGTATACACAGTTTAACACTTGAAAGTAGCAGCAAAATATATAAGATTATAGTTAAATCGCGTTACAATATGCGGTGTTACAATCTTGATTGACATCAAATATTTTTATCAACTTGAGAATAATTAACATCGCGTTACAATAGGCGGCGTTACAAACTTGATTTACATCAACTAGATGAGATATTGGCAAAATCATGTATCTATATCACGTATTAGGTATCGATTGAATGCAATCGTACAAACTGATACGTGGCCTACTTAAAAAAAATATCTCGACACAGGAGAGCCATTTGGATGGCTGGTTGGATGCATTTGGATGGTTGATTGGATGTATTTGTATTGTTGGTATTATGATGGTTTGTTAGTAGCACTTAGTTTTAATGCTGGTTACTGCTGGATGCATTTTTATTGCTTGCCGGATGAACTTCGGTGCATTAGTTTGCTGCATGACTTCGATTGTTTGTTGAACGCATTTAAGAAGTGTCTTACTTAACCAAACTGACTAGGGACCATAGAAGCCTATGCCTATTATTTAAATTGACATCAAACATTTACTAGACGTCCATCTCAGCGGATATTCTGCTATTTTAAGTTAATGTTACTTGCAGTTGACTGCTGGGAGTTTGAGTTCGAGTTTGCAAGCTGCAGGCTGTTTGGAGTTTAAGTTCGTGTTGGCTGACTGTCGACTGCAGGTAGTTTGAGTTACAGTTGGCTGACTGTAGGCTGCTGGTAGTTTGAGTTACAGTTGGCTGACTGTAGACTGCAGGGAGTTTGAGTTACAGTTGGCTGACTGTAGACTGCTGGTAGTTTGTGTTACAGTTGGCTGACTGTAGACTGCAGGGAGTTTGAGTTACAGTTGGCTGACTGTAGACTGCAGGGAGTTTGAGTGACAGTTGGTTGACTGTAGACTGCTGGTAGTTTGAGTTACAGTTGGCTGACTGTAGACTGCTGGTAGTTTGAGTTACAGTTGGCCGGTAGATGACCTGGCGTGTGCTTGGGACGCGTCTGTCACGCCGTCACGCGGTGTTGTGTTTGCTCAGTGTTACTTGGGCCTTCACGAGGCATGACGTCTGATACGCAAACTTTTTCCAGAATCCGTTCTATTCTGTTTATAACATAAAATTGTTCAACACTTTTTTCCAGAATCCGTTCTATTCTGTTTATAACTTAAAAGTGTTCAAAATTCAGTTTTTTCGGTGGCAATATTATTAGCACTCAGTATATCAGCAGCAGTTCATCCACCTGAAGCTGGTGCGTCATCTCGAGCCCCCAACTATGAAGGTAAGGAGGATCCATGCAGTGATCAATAATAATCAATGGATCTTTTTATCATTTAACTAGTAACCGAACCAGATAAAACCTCTTTTTCGTGAAGAACTTAACCAGGCAACACTCTAGATACACGAATATATATTTTTCAGGATATAAATTTATTTAATAAGATCTTCTTTGCATGAAAGCACTATATTTTATTTTCGAGGGTAAACAATTTGTTGAGAACTTTCTCCATGCTGAAAACACTAATGTTCTCACCGAGAAAATACTAGTGTTTGATTCGTGCACACATATTTTTTTAATTTCAAAGTGCAGTATTATTTCGGTATTATTACTAACACATTTTGTGTTACCCCGAACAAAATGTGCACCCTGCATTACACCGTCCAGCCAACTGCTGTCCAAATATGCATAACACAGCCCTGCTAACTGCTGTACAACCCTACGTTACACAGCCCAGCTAACTGCTGTACTACCCTGCATTACTCAGCCCAGCTAACTGCTGTACAACCCTGCATTACTCAGCCCAGCTAACTGCTGTACAACCCTGCATTACACAGCCCAGCTAACTGCTGTACAACCCTGCATTACTCAGCCCAGTTAACTGCTGTACAACCCTGCATTACACAGCCCAGCTAACTGCTGTACAACCCTGCATTACACAGCCCCGCTAACTGCTGTACAACCCTGCATTACTAGCCGAATTATTGACGTGCGACTCAGCAAAAGTGTCGACGCAGGTTGCATCCCAGCACAAACACCTCCCATTAGAAAACGGGAAAACCGTTAAGCCATCTGGTCTCTTACCATCCCCTCTGTCCACTCATTACACAGCCCAGCTAACTGCTGTACAACCCTGCATTATGCAGCCCAGCTGGCTGCTGTATATTGCTGCATTGCGCAGCCCAACTAACTAATGTTGTATATTGCTGCATTACACAGCCCAGCTAACTGCTGTACAACCCCTGCATAACGCAGCCCAGCTAACTGCTGTACAACCCTGCATTACTCAGCCCAGCTAGCTGCTGTACAACCCTGCATTACACACCCCAGCTAACTGCTGTACAACCCTGCATTACTCAGCCCAGCTAGCTGCTGTACAACCCTGCATTACACACCCCAGCTAACTGCTGTACAACCCTACATTACACAGCCCCGCTAACAGCTGTACAACCCTGCATGCATTATGCAGCCCAGCTGGCTGCTGTATATTGCTGCATTGTGCAGCCCAACTAACTGCTGTATCTGGTTTTTGGGGTCAGAGATTTTTGAATTTCTTCATTTGGTCTTCTTCTAAGTCCGGAATTTTATCGCTATTTTCTAGTTTTACGAATTCGAGAGAGCAACAAACACGAGAGCTTCATGGTCGGCTTTAAAATACCACAAATAGATGAGAAAATCTCGAGAGTATTCGCAATAATATGTTTGCCCTTTTCTTTATGGTCCAAGAAAGTGCATGGTCCTAATTCCAGGCAGCTGAGTGGGCTGATACTGACATGAAATCTACCGAGGGCTCATGTGGTGATGAGTAAAATCATGTGGCTTTGCTTTTGTATCACATGAGCCATGCGCGGCAGCGATGTACCACAATATGCGGATGGGATTGTCGCAAAGCTGTCAGGCAGCGCCACGAAATAGAACTTCTCGAAGTAGAATAAATGTCTTAGCGCAATAGAACGTAATTATAACCTCAAATGATCAGTCAAGACACCTCCCTTAAATCTTTTTGTGCTTGATTAAATGTTTTTAAAGTCGCAATGTTATTAAGCTTTCGTGTCGTGTCGTGTAACTTATTGCTTATCTGATTCAGTATTGTAACAGGTTGCTTTTCTATGCAACTCTGATATTGAATCGTAGTTAATTATGACCTGAGGGTGGTTCTTCTGTAGCGGGATCCGAGGATATAGAGGAACAGCGTAAACGATTATATAATATACTTGTAGGATTATGGTTCGGCTTACAGTTTAGGATAATCTAAGTTTATAAGTTGGAGCTTTAACAATGATGACTTCGGCGTCCAGTTGAATTAAATAAATGAATAAGTCTAGAGTGTATCCGCGGGGCGTTCTCCACTCAGACGTTCAGCTAGCGTTACTGTCCTGTTTGACATGTACAGGAGCAATGGGGTATACCGTAGCGGTCCTCGCCCAAGACTGAAGTTAATCGCTTGAAACAGAGCTTTTATAGCTTCGCTATCCGACGTCACCAAGGGCGTGACTTAATAAACAGGGAAGGCAAACACAAGATGTTTATGAACATATCGAAGTGAAGGAGATTATCTTTCAACAAGGAAGATATTAATGAGGAAATATCCAGGGACAAATGGTATAAATATTGTTACGTTACACCTTCCTCCCTACGGGGAAATTTTTATATCGTCATCGATCTTATCAAATCAAACTTGAGTGTTAACGCTCCTGAATTTTAGTGCTAGTCAAAATGCAAAAAAATGACAAATTGCAGCATGTCGATAAACCATGCAGTTAGCAAGAATTAATAATTAGCAAAACATTTCAATAGCTACGAGATTTTAAAAATAGCAAATTCAGATGCACAATAGCACCTTCCTCCCTACGAGAAATTGGTCCCTAATTTGACAGGAACGAATTTGCATACTGAAAACATAAGATAAGAATCTTTGAATCATTTCAATATAGCTCACAACGGAAAACAATTTCAATCACATGTACTCATATATAAGAATCATACTGGAAGATCAGAAGAAACAAAATAATTCCTTATATCAACGAAATTCCATGTGAAATTGCTGCATAAATGTCATAGGAGAATGAATCGTAGAACATCTTCGCTATCCGACGTCACCAAGGGCGTGACTTAATAAACAGGGAAGGCAAACACAAGGAGATGTTTATGAACATATCGAAGTGAAGGAGATTATCTTTCAACAAGGAAGATATTAATGAGGAAATATCCAGGGACAAATGGTATAAATATTGTTACCTTACACCTTCCTCCCTACGGGGAAATTTCTATATCGTCCTCGATCTTATCAAATCAAACTTAAGTGTTAACGCTCCTGAATTTTAGTGCTAGTCAAAATGCAAAAAAATGACAAATTGCAGCATGTCAATAAACCATGCCGTTAGCAAGAATTAATAATTAGCAAAACATTTCAATAGCTACGAGATTTTAAAAATAGCAAATTCAGATGCACAATAGCACCTTCCTCCCTACGAGAAATTGGTCCCTAATTTGACAGGAACGAATTTGCATACTGAAAACATAAGATAAGAATCTTTGAATCATTTCAATATAGCTCACAACGGAAAACAATTTCAATCACATGTACTCATATATAAGAATCATACTGGAAGATCAGAAGAAACAAAATAATTCCTTATATCAACGAAATTCCATGTGAAATTGCTGCATAAATGTCATAGGAGAATGAATCGTAGAACAATAAAATCATAAAATGAATCGTCGATCAATAAGAACATGTGATGACGGAAATCGGAATTTCAATAATGCGTTAAAAATAACTGCTCTCAAAATAAACTCAGCTTAATATAAAATAGAACATTCGGCTATCGTAGATAGGAGGTAATACATATGATAATTATCCAAAGATTCAACGTTCATTGAAAACTGAGAGAATAAGAAGCGGTGCGCAAGAATATATAAGGCGCTTGGGTAAAAAAGGAACACTCTTAATGTATATTATTCATAGTCATTAATAGTCATTAATTAGCTAAGGCCGAGGCAACATCAAGCGAAATCACTTGCTAAAATAAAATATGCGGCTGATCAACCTTGAAATATGCCGCTGAGGAAATATGCCGCTACCATTCTCTGAACTGCGTGATCAGTACGTCAGATAACAGCACTGTAGGCGAACTTCAACGAAATTCGTGAAGTATGCGATCACGATGGACTCTGCTTGAATTGTTTCGACGAGAAGGAGACCCAAAATATTCTCTAAGGATGTGGACAATAATCTCGGCAGTCCGTATAGAGAATTTTCAACATTTCACACGGAAAATAACCGTGATGCCATCAGAAGACGGAGGAGACATTTGAATATGATCGTCATTTTTCAGTCATTTGGCATCCTGGAATCTGTGACGGCAGTCATCGTTATGTACGCAGATTCGAGAGTTGTGACCAGCTGTTCCAAGCTGTGACGTCAGCGTGGTCAGGCGTACGGTAGGTCTATGAGTCGCCTTGAAGCTGGCGTTTTCAATGCCAAGGGCGGAGACAGCATTCAATGCCAAGGACGGGTCCCTGTTCGGGCGCCACTGAAAGAGGTCCCTGTTCGGGCGCCACTGTAACAGGTTGCTTTTCTATGCAACTCTGATATTGAATCGTAGTTAATTATGACCTGAGGGTGGTTCTTCTGTAGCGGGATCCGAGGATATAGAGGAACAGCGTAAACGATTATATAATATACTTGTAGGATTATAGTTCGGCTTACAGTTAGGATAATCTAAGTTTATAAGTTGAAGCTTTAACAATGATGTCTTCGGCGTCCAGTTGAATTAAATAAATGAATAAGTCTAGAGTGTATCCGCGGGGCGTTCTCCACTCAGACGTTCAGCTAGCGTTACTGTCCTGTTTGACATGGACAGGAGCAATGGGGTATACTGTAGCGGTCCTCGCCCAAGACTGAAGTTAATCGCTTGAAACAGAGCTTTTATAGCTTTGCTATTTGACGTCACCAAGGGCGTGACTTAATAAACAGGGAAGGCAAACACAAGGAGATGTTTATGAACATATCGAAGTGAAGGAGATTATTTTTCAACAAGGAAGATATTAATGAGGAAATATCCAGGGACAAATGGTATAAATATTGTTACCTTACAGTATAAACGAGCTGCATAATTGGTTGCAATATAACTGCCCCTCATGCATCACTAATTTTTTGTTCCGCAATTTTACTTGTCACTTTGATAGATTTGTACTCATTCTTTTTCATTAATGTTTTTGCCTTTCGATTTTACATGCATATTCATTTAGAGATGGAGCCTGTTCACCTGATGATCCGATTCGATACTCGCAACTCTCATTCTGTCGGTCGTGAAGAACTTTGCATCATACTTTTGGTGAACGTTCTGTGAATAGTCAGTTATTTAGTGACATTTAAATTCGAGTTGTGATATTTACGAAATATAATTATTCTGTCAGGAATAATTAGGGTTAAGTATTATTACCTCATCTTGTTAAGTTTATTATTTTTGTTTGCAGAATCATATTAGTTCGCTACAACGCCTTCGTCTCGACTCGCCTCGACTCGACTCGACTCGACTCGACTCGACTCGACTCAACTCACACCATAAATTCAGTGCCTGCTATTCGCTGGATTCATTTTGTTCATTCATAAATTCCTTACTTTGGCTTAAGTTGCATCTCAAACATCCACCAGTGCCTTCGTTACAAAGTGTCAAGAATACCAAGTTTACTTCCCTGCACGGTTAGAGTTTGGCTGTCTGGCTAGAGCTGAAGTAGGAGCGTTTGAAATTTACCGTCGTTGTGATATTACTATTTACTATTTACTATTTACGTTACGTAAGTCACTTATTAGGTCACTCATTGACTTCCGCATAGGTCACTCATATTTACGTTATTGGTCACTTATGAAGGTCACTCATTGTGTTACTAGTTACCGACATTATGAATATTCAGTTCGATAACAGGGGACATTCTTCACTGATATTTTCTTACTAGCACAACAATGCTAGCGTTCAATGGGCGGCCCCGACGATGTCCTGCAGCCATGAAGTCAACTGGCATCAGGTTAATCATTGTTGAAGGTTAATTTTATTCTCCCAGTTGTGATAGCGAGAATGTTAGCACCAGTGCCTACAAGGCGACGTCACTCACAGCTCTTGTTGCTTTACAGGGAATGAGTAGCTGCTGCAGACTGCTGCTGCTCCTGGTAGCCGCGACAACCACAGCTGCAGGTGAACAAACTTCCACAGGCACAGGTGAGTCTGAGTCTCCAGGTTCGGTTCCTTATGGTTAACATGAATTGAATTCAATTAACCGGCACTACATTGACCTAACCTTTGCATTCTCGGCATAACTATTTATCCCCTCGTAACAACATTATTATTTTCCGCAATCCATACGTAACAGCACTATACATTCCCCCTGCAATGGCAATCTCTTCCCCCACTCACCTCATTCAATAAAATCTTATTAAAACTAAACACTCATTCAGGAATGAGCTCATATGCAGCCCGCCTAATAACCCAAACGTTAATAACCGATAAAGACGCTAATAACCGATATATCCTTCCTTCGAGATAAATCAATTTTATTGAGAAAGTAAATAAATCAATAACATCAGTTAACACAAATTAATTAAGTAGAACAATTACTTTACGGCGATAAAAGAATGAATACGCATATTAGAATTTTTTTAATTAGGATCTGAAAATTCTTTACCGCATTACTTGTGATTGCAGGCGTGTGCCGCGCTGGTCAGTTCAAGTGCGCCAACGGCCGCTGCATACGCGAGACGCGGCGGTGCGACGGACGCAACGACTCATCCTTTGACTGTGGCGACGGCAGCGACGAGCGCGACTGTGAGTTGCCTGACGAGTCCAACGCTTCCGCGCAATTCTACTGTCTTTTATTTCGAGTTAATATGAGGATCTGTACTTTCTGGATCACCAACATTCAATTATTTTCTTGAATATAAATGAATTATTCTTCAATTGCATTCAATAATAACGTTTCACTAACGAATTATTTCCAATGCTTCGCAAGCATGCTATGACTAAAGTCGAGTTGTCGAGTTTAACCTCTTCTGGGGCCTGGATTTTCTTTCCACAGGAAGTTTTGGGCCCGCTGAACACATTGCCTATTGAAAATTTCCTCACTTCTAATGCGATGTTATAAACAACACATACATCACATTGTTACCTCCTATACATTCTTCCTCGCCTTGCGTTCAGGAAACCTGATCAGCCTGTATAAAATGAGTTATTTATGTTAATTAGTTAGCCCGACATTAAAGACTTCTTTGATTTATCGCAGGCTGCACCGGCGACCCTTTCGTGTGTGGCGACGGCAGATGCATCCACAAGCGTTGGGAATGCGACGGCGAGAACAAGTGCGGGGACTGGAGTGATGAGAAGCATTGTGAGTACACGGTTGATGTAATGAGTCAGTAAGTGTGTGTATCATTACATCATGAGTCGGCATAGATATTAAATTAATATGACGGCTAAGTGTGTTTAATAATCTTGCGTGTCGGGGCTTAAAAAAAGCCTTTAAGAAACATTTATATTAATTAGTACCGACAGAGTCGCATAAATATATGAATAATAGATTAAAGTTAACAAGTGACACATATTGTGTCACTTTTTAAGTCATGGAGTTCACTTATAGCGTCACTAGACGCATTACTTGCGATTGCAGGCGTGTGCCGCCCTGGTCAGTTCAAGTGCTCCAACACCGGCCGCTGCATACCCGAGACGTGGCGGTGCAACGGAGGCGACGACTGTTGGGACGGCGACGACAGCGACGAGCTCGACTGTGAGTTGCCTGACGAGTTAAACGCTTCCGCGCAATTCTAATGTCTTTTATTTCAAGTTAATATGAGGATCTGTTTCTGCTCTTAACATTCAATTATTTTCTTTAATATAAATGAATTATTCCCCGACTGCATTCAATTATAACGTTTCGCTATCAACGTCCTTTACTAATTAGCATGGACGTTATAATAATAATTATGGACGTTAGCATGCTTGTTAACGTCCATTAGCAGGCATGCCATGACTAAAGTCGAGCTGTCGAGTTTAACCTCTTCTGGGGCCTGGATTTTCTTTCTACAGGAAGTTTTGGGCCTGCTGAACCCATTGAATATTGAGACTTTTTGAGACCCCCTCTGTGATGTTATAAATAACACATTCATCACATTCTTACCACTACATATTCTTCCTCGCTTTGCGTTCAGCAAACATAATCACCCTGCGTAAAATATTTATGTGGAAATAAGTCTATTAAAATTATTTTATTGTTAATATTATTTAATTTTAATATTATTCAATTATTTTACTATTAAAATTATTCAATTATTCCTTAGCTGACGTAATGATTCAATAAGGGTGTGTGTCATCACATCATAAGTCGGCGTAGGTATTAAATTAATAGCTCACTGGGATTATAACATCACCGCAACTTGCCATTCACGGCTTTGATTTATCGCAGGCTGCACCGGCGACCACTTCGTATGCGGCGACGGCAGATGCATCCACAAGCGTTGGGAATGCAGCGGCTGGGACAACTGCGGGGACTGGAGTGATGAGAAGCATTGTGAGTACACGGCTGATGTAATGAGTCAGTAAGTGTGTGTATCATCACATCATGAGTCGGCGTAGGTATTAAATTAATATGATGGCCAAGTGAGTCAATGAGTCTTTTATCACGAGTCACGGCTAGAATCCTTTTTAAAAACTCACATTATTGTTTCGACTCACATCGCGTGTTTCTCTGTATACCATGTCCCTATGGTGAGTAAGTGTGAGCTAAAGTTTCATTTATTAAGTTTAATTATCGCTTGTATCATTAGTTAGTGTTTACTATTAAAAATAATCATAATCTGCGCCAGTGTGGAGTTAGGATCTGGCTTCTTGATCAATTGATCTTCAGCTTCTTTCTTCGCCCAGATCTTAGAAACAAATTTGATCAAATTATTCTGAATAAGTTAACTAAGTTTATGATGTTTAAAATTCATAATATACGCAAGCGCCAATCTGCACCGGTGAGAACCTTTGATACCTCCACCTCTGAAGCAGGTGTTATAAACATCTCATTCATCACATTCTTATTTCTCCACATTCATCGCTTTCTCCCTCGCCTCGCGTTCAGAAAACCCGATCATCGTGCATTGATATTAATGTGAAGATGGAGGAGTGGGTTGGAGGGGGAGGGTACGTTATATGACTTCCTTTCAGTGAGTACGTTATATGACTTCCTTTGTCACTGAGTACGTTATATGACTTCCTTTCTCTCAAAATATGTCACGAATTTTACAAATTTAATTATCTTGACAATATTTTGCTGTAATCATAGAATAACTCAGAAAATATGTATCCATTGGGATTATAATATCACCGCAACTCGCCATTCACGGCTTCTTTGATTCATCGCAGGCTGCACCGGCGAACACTTCACGTGCGGCGACGGCAGATGCATCCACAAGCGTAATGAATGCGACGGCAGGAACAACTGCGGGGACTGGAGTGATGAGAAGCATTGTGAGTACACGGCTAATTGTCTAACCTAACTTAACCTAACCAATAAAATTAAGATAAATAAATTTTATTGAGAAAATTAATTACAACAATAACATCATTCAAAACAAATTATTGGAGCCGAACAATTATTCTGTGACGACAAAAAAAAATGAAAACATACATTGGGATTTTTTATTTAGGGTCTGAAAATTCTATACCTAAGTACTTGTAATTGCAGGCACGTGCCGTCGCTCTGGTCAGTTCAAGTGCGCCAACACCGGCCGCTGCATAAACGAGACGCTGCGGTGCGATGGACGCGACGACTGTTGGGACGGCGACGACAGCGACGAGCGCGACTGTGAGTTGCCTGATGACGCAAACGCTTCCGTGCAATTCTACTGTCTTTTATTTCGAGTTAATATGAGGATCTTTTTCTGCTCCTAACATTCATTTCTTTTTCTTGAATATAAATTAATTATTCCTCGACTGCATTCAATTATAACGTTTCACCGTCGAATTATTTTCAATGTTTCGCAAGCATGCTATGACTAGTGTCGAGTTTTCGACTTTACCCCCTTCTTGGGCTGGATTTCCTTTCCACGGGAAGTTTTGGACCGCTGAACCCATTGCATATTGAGACTTTTCCACCACCTCTGATGCGATGTTGTAAACAACGCATACATCAAATTCTTATCCCCTATACATTCTACCTCGTCTCGCGTTCAGGAAACCTGATCACCTTGAGCAAAGTTAGTTATTTATATTACTTAGTCGGACCTAGATTGACGGCTTATTTGATTCATCGCAGGCTGCACAGGTGACCACTTCGAATGCGGCAACGGCAGATGCATCCACAAGCGTTGGGAATGCGACGGCACGAACAACTGCGGGGACTGGAGTGATGAGAAGCATTGTGAGTACACGGCTGTTGTAATGAGTCAGTAAGTGTGTGTGTCATCACATCATGAGTCGGCGTAGGTTCTAAATTAATATAATTAAATTTAACGATCTTGCGTTCCGAGGTTTAAATAAATTAGTTTTAATCAAAAATTAAATTATTTAGCTGACGAAGTCGCATAAACATATAAAGTGACACTCATAAATATTGGATACATTACAGTTTTCTTTATATATCAAGTTAAAGTGCAGGATTTCTCTTTATATTTAGTCAGTATATTGCTAATGGTACTAGAAACATTATATAGAAAGGATATTGATAAGTAAGCATTGTTTATATTTTATTCAATAAAATTGAAATTTTAACCCACGCAAAAGCATTAGGTACATGTTTAAAAATGAACAATAATAACTTTTCTAAGGTACTCAAAATTCGCTTTTCACTTTAGACGTTCCATTTTCCATTAATCTCATATCCTTATCTAATGGGCCATTCAGAGCAGTTTGCTATTGTTTACAAGATTTTGTGTTCAGGTGAAGATATTATTCAGCTATATCCTTAAAATTTAATTTAAAATGGCTAAAACTCGATAGCTGGCGACAGATTTACGTCAAAAGATCATCGATTGTTAATAGAAAGGGAAGGGGCATCGAATAATATCCAAAAGGCTTGGCCTTTCATTAGGTGCAGTTGGAAATATCATCAGGAAGCAATCATCCTGATGATATAATCTGAGCATGCTGTTGCAAACCTTCCAAAACCTGACCTTCCTGGTCATTAAGTCACTTATTTCGTTACTAGTTAACGGGGGTACTTATTAATTGCGTCACAAGTTACGACGTAATCAATTATATCAATCACTCGTAAATTAAATGAATAATTTGAAAATTGGAAACTGTAACAGAAGCAAAAAATATTGTAAACATGAACAAATACGGATAAATAAGGAAATAATTTTCAATATAAGTGGGTTTAGAATGCTTCGTGCCCTCACAGCCTCGCTCTTGAGAACTGTAGCCCTGAACAATACATTACAGGCCAGCAGAGACTACATACGCTCACATGTATATCAAATATTCTAGTTTTCCATTACGGAGCAAGAGAAGTTAACTATTAATTTTGTTCAGAACCTACTTTATTTTATCATGATATTTAATGTAGTTCCACAGAGATAGATAGATTTTTCTTAATATAAGATTATTCAAAATACTAGACTCAGTCCATAACGATAGTGTGTTCATCGAAGATGGCGGCTCCTGAAATTGCTCTGGCCTAAGAACGTCAGTACGGTGGATATTCCCGCGTTTCTCCACTGCCAACGCCACATTAACTGCAATTTTACCGCCGGCAGCCGACGTCCCCCGCTTGACTGTCACGCCGGCCGTGACCTCCGCCAGCGTTTCTTGGACGTGGCGTACGCAGCAATTTTTCAACGTAACTCTGGCGGTAAGTATTAAATAATAAAATTGGAATAATTCAGTTATGAGACTTGTGGTCGTTGTTTAGGATAGAAAAATATGCAAGTAATAATTAAACAAAATCAGAATACTTGTATAGTAAAAATTTACTATATTCAGCAACCCTCTGGAACGTTACATATTACGCAGCAGATCGTTCAACTTACGATCAAAATCATACTCTATGAATGTTTGCTAATATAAATCGTTCATCCTCAGATTTTCATAATTTGAAAAACTACATGCTATTTCAAGGATTTTCTTAACTGTTACATGTTTCAATATTCTTAATTTATGAACATTTCACGCAGATGAAATCAAGAGAAGATTGCACCCCAAAGAAACCCGACGCTGTTCAATATTTCCACAATCTGAGCACGGCTAAGCTGGAGCTGACGCAGCTGAAGGCGTACACTGAGTACGAGGTGTGCGTGTACGCATACAACGACGGAGGACAAAGTGAGAAGTGCGAAGTGTTCGAGACCCGGCCGGGTGAAGGTGAGCGGGACTGCCTCTCTCTACTGCTATAATTGAGACCTCATTGCCCTTACCTCTAAATTGCTCCCTCTCTGTCATAAACGAAGTTGACGCCGTAATCATTTACTGCATACAATTCTTTTAAACATATTAATTTCTTATCTCTAAGAGTTATTTTTTAAGCAAAGCATATAGCAAGAGTGAGCATAAAACTTCATGGCACCCTTCCTAAATCAAGCATTCCGTGGTTATCATCAGCTCCTGAGCCTGTGGAGGAGTTGACCTCTTCCACGACGTCCACTTCCATCAGCCTGCGGTGGAGGAAATCTTGTCCTCCCATGGCCGCCATCAGAGGCTACCGCGTCACGGTCACTCACTACGTCGAAGCGTCGGAGTGCAGCGACAGCGCAGCCCACTTCTGCCACACCATCAAGGAACTACAACCTGAACGCACGTACAACATTGAGGTCAGGCTCAGTGTAGGGAACTGCGTACTAGGAAAAAGGCGACAGAGCATCACTGTGATGCTGTGCGGGGAAATGAGAGGGTCAATAATAAATCTGAAAAATATTTAAATGGACCCGAAATTACCAAATACCAATAAGGGCAATTTTCGCCATCATATTTCAATCGTTCAAGGAAATGAGACTTTGTGGCTGTCTTTTTTTGTGCTGATTGTCTTGTAATTACTGATTAGACAGAAAGATACTCATGGTCCCCCAGGATATTCATATAAATTTACATGTATGTGTAGTATAGGAATAACGCACACCTGCATTGCACCTACAGGCCACAATCTGTCTGCCCAGTTGACCGGACTTTGTTGCAGTTTTAATCCAGCACCGTTACCGAGCAAATAAGCATGAATTAACCAGAGTATGCATTAATAGAGTTACTTCCACCGCATGATTGATTCGAATTTTTTATATATTTGTCAGAGCAGATGCGCTCGTTCTTATTTATCAACAAAGAGGTATGACTAATATTATAAGTTTCATAATACATTTCTTGAAGCTCTGCTGAGGGCATATCGCAATTGCTGTAATCACTTTGACTAGTTTTCAAGAATTTTAAAGGCAATGAAATAGCCCGAAAATTCAGCGTTTTTCTAATGAGCAAACGTTTCAGAAACCAGCTTCATCGTCAGTTTTAACTTGAGTTTTGCGCAGGATACCTTTCATTCTGTCGAAGAAATTAATTTTTTCAATAATAGTGCAAAGTCAGTGTATTGAAATATGTGAATTATCTCTAGCAGTTTGGAGAATTAAATTGATATAACGTGGTATTTGAGTTCGAGAATTTGGTATCAAAGTCCAACGTTTCATCTATTCCAAGTATAACCATTGTTTATTCTAAATTTCGATTGAAATATGCAATTGACAATTGAATTTTATCAAGTTTATGGCGACGCAATTTAATCTTATATTCATCGGAAAGTTTATAAATTGACATTCTCTAAATTAGTCATTTGAAAGTAATCTCGATATCGAGAACTTTTTCTTGATTATTTGGATCTTTATCACTAGCTTCGGACGTGGCATTAGCATCGTCCTTTCTCCTCAAGGTTGAGTCGCAGTTGACTCCATAAATTAATTTGTCAGAAAAAAATGTTCGGGGGGAATTGGCATTGAATTGACCATCAGAGGCTTCTAAATAATCGCTACTTTCATTGATTCAGTCATTCGATTTTCTGTTTTTCTTAGCATCTATCAAGACTCCAGAAGAACATAATATTTTCTCTGCGGCTTTGCTGATACGTTGTCAACATTTTACACCTGTTAAGAAAACAGTATAACTATAACCCTAAATTGCTGCTTATTTTAAGAGTTTCTCGGTCGAATGACTACACCATTCTGTTAATATATATATTTATATATCATATTTGGAATTACAACTACTACCATCCTCTTTCGTTCCTTCGATATAAAGACTAATTTAAGATGGTAGTGGAAACTGATATCGATTTCGATTAATAATCTTGCTGTCATTAACTTTACGATCTAAATCAGTTTCAATTTGAGTCCCATAATTATGAGTTTCAATTCTCCAGTTGATTCATCAATATGAACGATTCAGTTTCATTGTGTGCTCTCTACTTTAATAATTAATTTGTCTAAATATAATCTACATTTCCTGATCATAAGTGCATTCTAATTGTTATTTCTTCACCTCGGTTTTTCAAAATAATTCTATTTTGATCTGCTAACCGAATTAGGAGATTACATATAAAATTGAAGTTGATCTACGGACAGATAAATTAGTTGGCTAGAATACTGTATATTTTTATGCCATGGGAGGACGTTAGGGAAAACTGTATTCAAGTTATTGTATACATAATTTCATATATCATCATTACTATGTCTCCATTTACTATACATCGGTGAACAAGTTTTAACAGACATTATATTTACTGAATTTGTACATGCATGTTTTATACATTTTCCGATATCCCAGCGTCATAACCTAACAGAATATGCAAGCTGTTGTTTCAGTTCAAATAAAATTTTAATTGAGGATAATGGGTAGCTAGAGCATATTTAATCGTATTGGTATTTGCCTTAATATCAATAAATTCCTTGAGCATATCTTAAGGTATGTACTTATTAATACACTACAACTCGTGGCATCCGGTCGGGATAGTTATAACGTTTATATCACCCATAAATTTCTAATGAAATTTATTATTTGTTTCATCGATATTTGGATATTCGGAATAGAATGATATATATCCAGTCCTTCCAATGCCAGTTCATAGAATTTATTTTTATCTAATTTCGATCATTGCAGTTTTAAAGTATGCATGGATTATACTCTTTCTGTCGGTAATAAGTTAGCTTTGTGATTCTATTTTTCAACACAAATTGTTGACGTGTACAACATCATGATCATTTTAATAAATTTCGTTTCCGAAGTTCGTGTGGGAGTACTTGTATTTTCAACTTGCAGGAAGCCAAATAATAAGTGACATCTTGTAAAAATAACATTAACATTAGTACCTAGGTATAACAATTATTCTTTATATGATCAATGAAAGTTTTCAACCAGATTTGGAAGTACTGGTTCTCGGTCCTGTGGTTTGATTCCTATATGAAGGGCTCACAGCTCTAATTGTAGCAACTTCTTGGCAATATTCTTCCTTCTCTGTTGCTTCCTTCTCTGTTGCTTCTCCATCATTAACATCATCGCTCATTCAACAATCATTAATTTAAATGTCTACGATTGTATCTCATACTTTAACATTCTCTCCGTCAAATTTCATGCCGTACGTTTTAGCGTACTCAAATTCAGGTTTAAATTAATGATTTTAAAATGTCGTGGCTACTGGACCAATTATATTTTTAGAGTCCAGAGAACCTGAGGCCAATCTTCCGGCATGATTGACTGGTTACATCTAACTATGAGCATCTTTCGGAGCGAACCTTATTTGTTTTGTTGCTTCACCCATTTTGTTATGAGGTTCAATTAGAAGCTTATATACTTATCTAACATCTTCGTATGAATCATGTTCAATACATTTTTTCTATTTTTTAATCTTGTTTCGTTTTTGTTAATCATGTAATTTTATCAGAATGAAATAACTTAAATAACTTAATTTTAGCTTCTGTTTGTTATGAACTTGATATGTATGTGCTAAAATTCAACTAGATATGAATTCAATTCGATACGAGTTCAACGCGACGTGAGTTCAACTCAATGTGTAATGAACTTCTGGAGTCCATGATGAATTATCATAACCTTTTTCCTTGAGTTACAATTCAATTCCTCATATAAGAAGTTTTTCAGTTTCATAATCATGAATGCTGCACTTTGGAAATTCTTCTACTTGAAAACTACTCCTTACTTCGTCACCATTAAATAATTCAACCTGTAAATTACTGATCTGGTATCTATCAGTTTAGAGATACTAAATAACTCACGTGTGAAATTAGGCAGGAATTCTTCCTTAAAGTTTCTTCGTTTCTTACTAATTCTAACTCAATCTCAAATTTAAAATTTTCCTGCAACGATTTTTCGTATCATATGTTTACATTTTAAGTTCATATCATATGTTCAGTTGTGGTAATGCAAACGTCCCATGACTCGCAGGTACAAAGCTGCACCGCTGACGCTAACCACGCATGTTCTGCTGCTAAGGCGACATCCGTCACGACAGAACCAGCAGGTTACAGAGATTGCGCACCAAACCAGTCTTTATCTCTTCTTTTGGGGGGATCTCCTCAAATTTTTTTAGCATCTATAGTTCTAAATCATTTTCTGCATAAGTCTTGCACTAGGGCAAAACTTGTTTTTAATAAAATAAGGCTAGATGCATTTTATAATATTTTAGTTTCTTGCAGCTTATTGTTTGTGGACAAATTCTCGATAATAATTACGATATAAAAATACGATTAGAAAGAATAGCACATTAAATAAATGAATAAAACATCGAGAAGCTATGAAGGTCACTTATTTTAATGTTGACTTAGCATAATCGCGCTCTGATTGATCGGGCGTCGTCTGGGTTTATTAACGGAGCTAGCGCGGTTTGCAGGTACAAACTAATTGCAGAGTAAATAACCGGACTCGATTTTGTCCGGATTTCAAACCCCTGTCCGGTAATGTTACCAATCCTGTCCGGCTATTGATGGACATCCGTAAAAATATATATATGCATCATCATGTATCATCGCAGCACAATGAAACAAGTGGCAAGTAAACACGAGTTTAAAACGGGAATAATATCAGTTAATACAACTTTCCACCCCCGCTTTCCACATTACCCACAACATTCTCTAATATTTACCAGAATTGCACATTGCCCGATCAAAACAATCTTCAATATTCACCAGCAGTCAGCATTCTCAAACATTTCCATAAACCAAACACTCTTCATTATGCAATAAAACTTTACGATCGGCATTCTCCCATGTGCAATAGCACACAACGATCAACATTCTCCAATATTCAACACCGCTCAAGATTATCCCACATTATCCATGTACGAAGCATTCTAACACATTCCCCCGTACCAAACATTACCACCTATTGCGGGTACCAAACATTTTACACATACGGCAGAGCAAAGCATTCTCTCGCCTTAACCAGTATTAAACATTCTCTAATATTCGCCATCACTAAACAATCACATTCACATATACTGTTAGGCATTTTGCGGCAAAAACCATTTAAACCTATCCTCAAAATTCTCCTAAAATATTTGCAAACAACAGCTTAGTGTATCTATTGTGTGCAGGGCTCAGTTATAACCATTTTAACATAGCGCAAACTTAATGTGGTTGCTAATTCCTATCCTCTAATAATATATAAATAATAAAAAATAATAATTTGATTTATTTTTAAATTTATTAATTTAAATAATTTTAATTTATCCTCTAATAATTTTTAATTCTTCGAAAGTCACCCAATTCATAATACTTCGATTTCACTCTCGTACCAAACCCAATGATACAACGAAAAACACGCTTATAATTACAGCGTAAATATATACAGGTTTGATTGAAGACCAGAGCGTACTTTTTATTAACAATTTTCTTATTGTATTTTTCGATGAGACGAACGAAATTTCTTGCAGGTGCTTGGAGATCAAAAAGCAGATTACCAAATGACATTTTACGGGAATGCGACGTTTCGAATATATCAATATTCATTATCAAGCAAGTGAACAGTCATTACAACGCTAAAAATTGAAATTTGGACATGACATAAGTTCATACAGAAAGTATCGTTGATACGGTTCAAAATCGAAAATCAAATTAATCTGAGAATAATTTCAACGTCCTGACGAATCCGGTGGTCTGCAAATTGATAGCAGGAGACTCGTCCATAATGATGAGAGCCTCCGCTATCAACAGTCTCGTAGTGTCGGGGCACCGCATGACGATGCTGGTGCAGGCCTCCAACGTGGCACGGGTGATGGTCTCGTTGTGGGCCTCAGGCTCCCGCATATGATTCTTTGGTCCTCCAGCTTGCAGATGGCATGTGAGTCTAAGGCTCAATGTCGTGCTTGTCAAACCGATGTAATTTACATTTTGGAGAAGTCTACAACCTTCTTTCATGCAGGAAAATTTGTAAATGACATTGGTTTCTTAAAGTGGTCCGGACTTTTTACATGGATTGTTTTTCATGATTAAATTCTTGATCTTTTTGTTTCTGTAGTAAATCATAAGATATATTCGGTCAGTTACTGTTGTGCAGCTGATGTTATTTTGCACAATTGAATTGAGGCCTCGTTCGTCAGTCCTATGACCATCGTTCATTTGATTTTGATAGTAAATTCTGGTGACGCAACCTGGGAATCATCTGGATGGGGAATCATCTGTTGGGTTTTGACGTGCTCTGATATTCGAAATTTCTTTGTCAATCGTTTTGTTTGCATAGCCGTCGTTAACAAGAATTTGTTTGCAGGTTCGGAGTTCAGTTTTTAAGTCACGAGCAGAGGTACAGGTCTTGAACGCTCGATATATGAAGGCGCGTATTGTGCTGACTTTGTAGCGCTGGGGACATTCGCTTTCTGGGTTCAGGACCTTTCCGACGTCTGTAGGTTTTCGATAAACTTTAGTGACGAATGAATTATTATCGTCTTACACCAGGACGTCCTTGTAGCGCAGGGGACATTCGCTTCCATGGTTCAGGACCTTTCCGACGTCTGTAGGTTTTCGATAAACTTTAGAGACGAACGAATTATTATCGTCTTGCACCAGGACGAGTACCATCATTAAGGACGAGTCTCCTGCTATCAATTTGCAGACTACCGGATTCGTCAGGACGTTGAAATTATTCTCGGATTAATTTAATTTTCGATTTTGAACCGTATCTACGATACTTTCTGTATGAACTTATGTCATGTCCAAATTTCAATTTTTAGCGTTGTACGTAATAACTGTTCACTTGCTTGATAATGAATATTGATATATTCGAAACGTCGCATTCCAGTAAAATGTCATTTGGTAATCTGCTTTTTGATCTCCAAGCACCTGCAAGAAATTTCGTTCGGCTCATCGAAAAAAAAAACAATAAGAAAATTGTTAATAAAAAGTACGCTCTGGTCTTCAATCAAACCTGTATAAATGAAGAACTTCTGCCTAACTACACTAATATATATATATATATATACTGTCTCTTATACACATCTAGATGTGTATAAGAGACAGATCTAGAGGAGTGCAGTTCATGCCTCATCTAGAGGAGTGCTGTTCATGCCCCATCTAGAGGAGTGCTGTTCATGCCCCATCTAGAGGAGTGCTGTTCATGCCCCATCTAGAGG
>NW_025931652.1:4188-95973 GCF_000764305.2 Hyalella azteca | reverse complement strand
TTTTTAAGCATATTACGCAGATTTGGCCTACCGGGCAATTGACTTCCAAAAGAGGCTGGTAAATAGAAGCAAAACACCCTACGTGGCCGAGTTGCTCCTGATTCACCCCTAAGCCGAATATAGTTCCTCTAAAACGACCTTAATCGGTACGAAAATTTTGACAGGGTTGTACGCGTTTCTTTTACGGTGACTGCTTGACTGATTGTACTCGTTTCTTTTGAAGCGACACGGTGACTGCTTGACTGGTGAAGACTAAACCCAATCATGCAGTCGAACTCTTGAGTGAACTGACATTTCCACACATGGATCCAGCTTTCTCGATGACTTAGAAATTAAAACTTGAAGTATATGGACACGAGCAACTAAAATAACCTGATCATGTCAGCATATACCTCAATTTGAAAATTTCCATTACTGCCAGTTCCAAAGTCTTTGAAGCTCAACTGAGTTGTACAAGTAGAATACCGGCATCATTCCGCCATGCCGGCAGCCGACTCCACTTGCAGAAACATTGTACAGGAAAACGAAAAAATTTCTAATAATGTTCAGCTTTCAAACACTCTAGTACAGATCATTACTAGTTTCACTAGCAAACTAACGACAGGGCCGAGCGGCGGAGGCAAGGCAAACGAACGTGTAGCGTCTTGTAGACTACTTACTTCCCCAAGCTGCATCACGTTTAATAGGGATAGTATTTAAACATTTAACGAGGCTAGCAACAAATTTTGCCATGCGAACATGATAAAGTAACTGTGAGGAACAAGAACCGTAAGCTGCGGCCAGACTACAAGCGAGAAAGCTGAAGTGCGTGGAAGCTTGGAGCGCGCAGACGCGAGCTGGCGAGCGTAGGTGTCCAGACCCAACGCGGAGTGGCGCGATCATATGCAACGATGGCGTCTCGGCGACAGGTGCGGCAATTGATTCTTCTAACTCAAGTTTTTACAATTAAAACATGCGAAACCAAAAATAGGCATTCATCCAATCAACGCATCATGCCATGAATATGGAGAATATCATCACTTGTTTCGTGAATTAGTTGTAACTGGCAAGCACATTTGCCTTGAAGCTCCTCACAAGCCAGGATCATTGTATTACAATATTAAACAGTTTTTCTATCTTGTTTTGCCAGGTGTAGTAGATCATGAATGTAAGTTCGTCACTGTCGACATTGGTGCGCATTGCAGGCAGAGTGATAGAGAAGTGAAAGCTTCGACATCCACCCTCGACGACGTCTCAGGGGCAACTACACGCGCGTGCTCGGCTGCTCGCGCTTGTATATTTAACTCAACAAATCTACAAGCTTCGCGCCTCAGCAAGCGCCGCGGGTGCTAGCATGAGCGCGCGTCCTAAATGGCCACCCGTATGGGATTGTTTTATATAAAATGGTCGCTTAAGCGCGCTTACGCTCGCGTACGCTCTCTCGCTGTCTGTCTGGCCGCACCCTAATGGATGCAAGAACAGAAAAATACTTGATAAGTACGTGGCAGTAAAAATAGTAATGCATGTCGCTCCAAGAGATAAATTTCAAATTCATATCATAACGTACATAAATAATACAGTGGAGGAAATGGCTATACGACCATCCAGTTTTCTCCAAATATTCTTTCTTGCACAAAAAAATATTGGATTCCAACTATACGAGGTTAAACTGCGTTTAAAAACGATTACAACGCTGTACGAAAAAAATAATATTTCAAAATACCTATATTAGAAGAAATGATGAAAATTGGAAAAACCTAGGTGGAAATGGTTATAGGACCATGATAAATTTTTCCGTTTGCGTATCCAATACACTCGTTTTAATAGGCAATCTTACCTCCTTATGCCTCAATTACCTCAATGCGTCTTCCCCCAAGCTATTTACCAAATCATCCAAAGTCCTTTGAGAAATTTTATCCCAAGAACAAAAGATAGCCGTGCTTCGGTCACTCACAAGTTTGAACTGGCGCTCATTTCGATAATCATCCCTCGCCATGATGCCAAATAGGGTTTCAATGGGGTACGTTGAGGTCTGGGCTGAGCGCTGGCCACGGCAACAGGGCAATATTTTACTCATGGAATCACTTATTTGTTGACTTCAAGGTGTGAATCGAAGGATTGTCTTGCTGGAAAACATATGATCCCGCGTGTTTCTCATCGGAAAAAAGAGAGAAGATGTTGAAATAGCCTGTGATTGTATGCCCCGGAATCTCGTCTTCCTTGTAAAATAGCTGGAGTTGATTTTCCCTTCCGGCATTTCCCGCACCCCAAACCATGACCGAACCGACACCAGATTGCCCTTGGAAAAGAATTCAGGCTCACGGTCTAGATGGTGCCTTAATCATATTCCCATACCTTCAAGCATCTTGAGGTATCTAAAAATAGCCAAATAAATCCAGATATTTATGTCCTATAATTAATGAAATTATTATCTTACAACACGTAAGCTTAAAAAATTGGTAAAATCAACTCTCATTTCTTTCCATTGTATGCCTTGACAAACGTACTCGTGTACATACATCAGCGCCATATGATGAGCGGGAGATGGCCATGGCCTGCTCAAATAACAGCGTCTTACCACAGAACCCTGGCCAGCTGCTTATTTTGGTCTGATTGCGTATATTCGGCCTATCGGGCAATCGACTCACCCAATAGGCTCCTGTATAGCAGTTGTTTGCAGTTAGGTGGCCGATAGGCGCCTGAGTCACTTCTAAGCTGACTGTCTGTCCTTTGAGTGGCCCCTAATGGAATAAGAAAATCGACTAGGTTGAACCTCTTTACCACATTATTTGAAAACCATTAATAATTTCATACTACCAAAAATTTGAAGAAGTATCATGCCATTTTCCGAGTACGACTATGATGGCGAATAGCAATTCGTTTCATTCTAAATTCCTTTTTTTACTATTGCAGTATCCTGCACCGCAGAGGAGCTGCAGTGCGGCGCCCTGTGCCTCCCACTCTCTGCGCGGTGCAATGGCGCGTCAGAACGCGACGATGGAGAGGACGAACCGCCGTCGCAGACCGCGGTCATACCAACTGATGTGGTGCCAGGTGCACCGGTTCCAGGTGTAGCGGTGCCGGGTGCAGCGGTGCCGGGTGTAGCGGTGCCAGCTGTAGTGGTGCCAGGTGCAGCGGTGCCGGGTACAGCTGTATCAGATGCAGCGATGCCAGGTGCAGCGGTGCCAGGTGCAGCGGTGCCAGGTGCAGCGGTGCCAGGTGCAGCGGTGCCAGGTGCAGCGTTGCCAGGTGCAGCTGTGCCGGGTGTAGCGGTGCCAGCTGCAGCGGTGCCAGGTGCAGCGGTGCCAGGTGCTGCGGTGCCAGGTGCAGCGGTGCCAGGTGCAGCGGTGCCAGGTGCAGCGGTGCCGGGTGTAGCGGTGCCTGGTGCAGCGGTGCCAGGTGCAGCGGCTGTCTCTTATACACATCTAGATGTGTATAAGAGACAGGAGCTAAACACTCATTTTGNCCAATAATAGCCAAAATTTCTGTTAACCCCATACAAATTCCCATTCACCCCCGCAGATCCTACCATAGAGTAAACTGGACCCAATACAAACAAATACTATCCCAGAACACAGTCCCCACACAAACAAACCCTACTTTAGAAGAAATAGATACACAATTAGACAAATGGACACAACACATACAGGACGTAACCGACACCTCTATCCCCACAATAACACACCATATCATTCCCGGCATCAAACCTAATCACGAAACATTACTCATACAAACACAGTATCAAGCTACACTCCAAAACATCCATACACACGGACCATCAATCGCACTCAACAGACAACTCATTTCCCTACGCCAACAACTACAAGCAGTATAGAAACACATACAAACACAGACATGGCAGGACCTCATCAACAATCTGGAAACACAGACAGATCCCAAAAAATTCTGGTCCTCACTAAAACGCATGCTAGGCTCCAACACCAAACAAACCATCCCATACCTCAAACACAACAACATTCAACAGAGAAATAACCCATTTTCCGAAAACACTGGCAGGACATATTCACACAGAACGACACAAACAACGACGACTTTGACATTGAACACATTCACACCATACAAGACCAAGTCAATAACAATATACACCTCATTTCTCCATACAATACTGGCGACCTTACAAGACTCCACCCAGTAGACTTTCCACTTACCACCATCAGAGAACTAGAACGCACACTAAAAATATTTAAACAGAAAGCCCCCCGGTCCCACTAGCATCACAACCCTCCAACTCAAACATCTCCCAAAAAACATGATACACTACCTTCTATACATATTCAATCAATCAATTTCCGCTGGTTACTTCCCTGACTCACTGAAACACGCTATTATGATCTTCCTCCCCAAACCAACACATCACAACACCAAGTTCAAAACTAAAGACCAATTTCATTACTAGACATACATGGGAAGCTCTTGGACAAAATACTCAACAACAGACTATAAGAACACCTCACCATTCATAACATACACAACACTAGACAACACGGTTTTAGGAAGCACAGAGCGACACACACAGCACTGGCCACATTCCACAAAACACTCGCCATAAACACAGCACAAAAACACTCCACCGACATAGTGCTCCGCGACGTGGCCAAAGCCTTTGACAAGGTTTGGCACGCCGGACTCCAACACAAGATCATCCAGCTCAACCTCCACCCGTCCTTCACCAAAACACTACCAGACTACCTTACAGACAGAACAGCATCCATCAGAATAGGAAATCACATAGGTCCCCCAATACAACTTCACACAGGTGTCCCCCAGGGGGCTTGTCTCTCCCCTACACTATAGTTTCTACACACACGACCTCCCACCTCCACTACCCAACACAGACTACATAGCATTTGCAGACGACATAACACAAATAACAACTGGACGCTACAATCATATCTATGCTGCACAACAAACACAACACGCCATCCAACAAATAAACGCATTCGAAAGCAAATGGCTAATTAGGACCAACACCACCAAGTTTAAAATCATCCCCATCAATAGACAAAAAACATCCGACATATTCATAGACAACACTCACTACCCATACACGAACAACGGTAAGGTTTTAGGTCTAAAATTCACAACACACGGTTTTAGGTCCCAAGTAACAATTAGGAAAGCAATAGCCCTCACAAATTTACATAAAAAACACAGATTCTATCACCTCCCTCCAAATATAAAACGTACCCTATATTTCACCCTTGTTAGGTCAGCCCTCATTTATCCCCCAATACCCCTACACACACTATCCAAAACAGCAATAACACAACTACAGAAAGTCCAAAACAAAGCACTCAAGTTCATCACAGACACACACTGGTCCGACTTCATATCCTCCCAAACACTACACGAACAATGCAACATTCCCACAATAAACACAATCCTCCACCAACAAGCACGCAAAACCTGGTCCACCATCAAAACATACGATCCCCAACTCTTCAACCAACTGACACTCCCCCCACACGCCATAGCAAGGCAGCACCGGCTGTTCCACAGTTCAAAAATACTTGCACTAGGTCCCCCACCTCCACCTCTCTACAAATAACTACACATTATCTATCTAACTACACCATTATCTAACTACACCATTATCATCATCCACCCTCATTATCATATTCATCAAGAAAAATACCAAAAAAATAAATAAAAATAAAAATAGAAAAAAGCGAGAACGCACGTATATATGTAAATAGTGTACCACCAAGCCCCCATCACCTACCTTTCAGATGCATCCAAAGCCCCGACGGGTTCCTTTCTCCCCCCCCCCTTCCTCAGCCCCAAACACCCCTCCAACCACATATAGCCAACCCAATTATGCGCAATGCGTCTTTTCATCTCCTACTGTCTTTTCCATTTCTCCTTCTTTCTGGCCACTCTGCGCCACCTCTTGTTCTTTTCCACTCTTTCCTAGTGGCACCGCACACACACACACATACATGCCACTCCTAGGCGCCTCGTGGCAACTAGTGTGGTGTTCTCCTTGTGCTCCCTTGGAAGCCTCAGACCAGCAGCCTTACCTTGGACTAGCAGCCTTCGTGTCGTGAGTGTCGCTAGGAATTAGTGATTTTTTGGCCTCCGTCTCTACCTTCTTTTGTATATACGACTGCAATCCTATTATACCTGTGTTTTCGCTCCCCCCTCCCCACACCCTCATGCACCCTCCCCCAGGGGGCACCTCTGCCTCGAACCCGACGGGCTAGCCCCAGAGGGCGAGAGGCGGTGGCCCCCACCATCATTATCATCGCGATCCCGACTACCCTCATTCTCATCATGCTACCCACCTTCATCCTCATCAGCCCTCATTCCGCCCCCACAAACAAAACCAACTGAACGCTCGAGACCTCAAACCTACCGTATCCAGCTCAAGAGAATTTACCCTCGACTGACAACAGACAGACAAAAAATCTTCCATACGACCTATAAGGAACTTGACGCGCCTCTCATTCGGCTGACTGACACAATAAACGGGTTCTACGCTGTAACGGATGACGCTTCAGCCATTGACAAATTGACCTCCCGTAAGGCCACTGAACTATTCAAAAGAATTAACCTGACGCCCGTTATACCACCGGACCTACGGGCTAAAAGAACTATGTTCGCAAGACAACTAAACAGGGACGTTAGTAGCCACACCGTCGACGAACTAAAACAATTAATTACTCACCACTCACGTGATGAAAATCATCACGACAGATACCACAATAGTACAAAGAGTACTCACCGATGGTTTCTATCTCTACAAAACATAAATCATCCCCACACAGAGCGAGCAGGAAAGATATATTCACCTCCTCATCTGCTTTACGTGTTACAAAATGGAAGATCACCCCACTCACCAGTGCACCGCAACCACTCCATCCTGTTCAGAATGTGCAGCTAAAGACCATATATACACTCAATGCACCAATCCATCCAAAAAGTGTTTAAACTGCCAAGGCGAGCACCGCACACTCGCCGCAAATTGCCCGTACCGTAAAGTCACCCAGACGAAGCAACAAACACAGCAGGAAAAAATTCAGCAAAAAAAAACAACCAAACATACGTGGATATTGCAAAACAGGCTATACAACAAACAAATACCCCGCAGCACAACATAACTCTCACAAATTCGACTCAAAGTAAACTTACTGCTCTGATCCTGGAAGCACACATAGCTAGTCTCTCCCGTCAGCAAGGATTCGGCGAAATACTATCACAATCTCAAAAAAGACAATTACAACATAGACGCAGTATTTCCGGACCGCGACTCTGCAAAATTTTTTAATTTTACCTACTCGCCCAGTACCAAAGCCATCAGTGCTGACTTCGACCTAAGCACAGAATACATCGATGACGATGACTCACGACATCCTACTCTAAATCTGTCCCGCTCACCAACTGACGACGACAGCCGCCGAGACAGGACTCAGACAACCAAGGCTTCCAGTGACCTCGACCTACGGAAAAGGAAACTTAGCAACGACCAATTTCAAGACTCATTCATTTCGGTATCGGGACAAGACAAGCCCATACCCGTAAAACTTTTCAGAAGCAGAAAAGATGCCTGTGAAGTTCCACTGGAACCGAGCAATAACTGATACACTGACGAGCTACGGAAGAAGGAATACGGACTAAAGAACTCAGTGAGGGACATAGAGTCGATGAAAATAGTAGATTTCATGAGACGCTACAAACTCAAGTTCAACCAAGCCACCATCAAACAATTCCAAATGACTTTTTTAACAGCATGGACCGAATCACTACCATTACAACAACCACATCCAAAAAAACTAAAGCTTTAACCTCTAAACCTCCACTCCAAACATGACTCCACTGCGCACGCTAAAAATATTATAACACAACGTCCAAACCTGGAACAACAAGAAATTCGCGCGGTCCAACATTTACAATAACATCGACCTAGACATCATCTTCCTCAACGATCACTCACTCATCAACAACAGCCCTCTAAAGTACTGGCTCCCAACTTTGAAAGTGAGACCTCCAGAATAGTGACACGTTACAACAAAAGGAGAGGGAGACTGTGCGAGGTTGTCCTATTTAATAACCGAGCCGAGACCAGAGTACAGACCCTTCGAGAGGGATCACTGTCCGTGGTAAGACCGAGGCTCTTTAATGTCTTGCCAAAAGTTCTGAGAGGAGGGGAGTACACCTTTGCAACTTACAAGAGACGACTGGACAATTGGTTGAGAGATATCCCGGATTGTCCAGTAATGGTTAACTATCCTCAGGAAGTGACAAGCAACAGCATATTGCATAAACTGGCCCAAAGGAAGGTAAATATACGGAACACGTCCAACGTTACATTCGGGACCTCAGGGCGGGGTGACGTGCCTAGCGACGACTCCGCTATGGAGGACGACGAAGGCGGCGCATCAGCGTGACTGGGGACTAGGAAGTCCCGAACTCATCATAAGATCATAAGGACCCAGACTCCCATCTCACTCATCACGTCAACCTCCCTCATCTTCATCCAACCCACCACCAAACTCATCAGAACGCTCGAGATCCCAGACCTACCGCATCCAACTGAAAAAAAATCGACCCAAGAATACCCACCGACCGACCCAAACTTACCGCACCGCTTGTCCGACTGACTGACACTGCCACTGGTTTCTACGCTGTAACCGACGGCGCTACTGCAATTGACAAATTGACTTCAAGAATAGCGACCGATGCATTCCTGAAAATAAATCTGACACCCATTATACCCCCCGACCTTAGAGCCAATCGGACCATAATCGTACGACAACTCGACCGAGACGTAGGACGCCGCACCGCCGACGAAATAAAACACAAAATTTCGACTCAACAGACTTGGCTACACATACGTACATGCCGTCCTTAAAATTAAACATTACACCCACATTATCAAAATAGTTACCACCGACACAATAGCCCAACGAATACTCACAAATGGGCTTTACATGTACAACACCAAAATCACCCCATCACGATGCGAACAAGAACAGTACACACGCCTACTCATATGCTACAAATGTTACCAAATAGAAGACCACCCTACACAGCAATGCACATCCACCACTCCCTCTATTCCGAATGTGCCGAAAAAGACCACACATACAGACAATGCACTAACACTTACAAGAGATGCCTCAACTGCTACAACGACCACCGCACACCAGCCGCTAATTGTCCATATCGCAAAAAAATAAACAAAGATCATTTGAAGAAGCCTCAGACCAGCAGCCTTACCTTGGATTAGCAGCCTTCGTGTCGTGAGTGTCGCTAGGAATTAGTGACTTTCATTTTTGGCCTCTGGCTCTACCTTTCTTTTGTACATACGACTGCAATCCCATCATATACTTGTGTTTTCGCTCCCCCCTCCCACAGGGGGCACCTCTGCCTCGAAATCGACGGACTTGCCCCAGAGGGCGAGAGGCAGTGGCCCCCCACCATCATCATCAAGACCCCGACTTCCATCTGTATCATCACGGCACCATCTATCATCATCATCACATCAATCACCAAGCACTCATGAACGCTCGAGACCCCAGACCTATAGAATTCAACTCAAGAAAATCGACCCCAGACTTCCTACCGACCGGCCTAAAATTTTTCAAACCACATTTAAAGAACTCGACGCTCCACTCATTTGACTGACAGACACAGCTACGGGCTTTTACGCTGTCACTGATGACGCTACTGCGATTGACAAACTGACATCAAAAAAAGCGACAGAAGCCTTCAGACAAATTAACCTGACCCCAATTGTACCGCCTGACCTACGAGCAAAACGGATCATTTTTGTGAGACAACTTGACAAGGACGTAGGTAGCCACTCAGCCGACGAAATCAAACATGAAATAACCACACAGCAGAACTGGCTACACATAAAAGACATCATTAAAATCGAACACTACACACACGTCATTAAAATCATAACCACTGACACCACAATAGCCCAACGCGTACTCAAAAATGGTTTCTATATGTACAACACTAAAATTACACCATCACAGTGCGAACAAGAAGAATACACACACCTACTCATATGTTACAAATGTTATAATATAGAAGACCACCCTACACATCAATACACCTCCATCACTCCCTCATGTTCCGAATGCGCCGCGCAAGACCATACATACACGCAATGTACCAACATTTTCAAGAGATGCCTCAATTGCCACAATGACCACCGAACTCTAGCCGCCAACTGTCCATACAGCAAACAAAAAATACAACACAAACAGAGACAAACAGAGACTATCAAACAGAAAACAAACCAAACTGACGTCGACATTGCCAAACAGGCAATACAGCAAACCAACGTACCCCAACACAGCCTGACTCTGACGGACAAGACGCAACTGAAAGGAAAATAGTCGAACTCAATTTATTATAGGCAGTATCTTGTATACAATTTTTGTTGCATTTAAACACCGAGGACTCGATACCTATTAAACTGACCGCAATTATACTCGAAGCTCACATTGCCAGCCTCTCCCGCCACGAAGGGTTCGGCAGTATACTATCCAAATCCTTGAAGACTAACTATGACATTGACGCGACTTTTCCGGACAGGGACTCAGCCAAAATATTCAGCTTCTTTTACAACCAGCCCGAAACCCAGACTGAGGACGCCGATTCGACAACAACCACCAAAAAGACAAAGCACTCCACATTTAAACACCCATCACAATGACCCCCACGCCCTCCCTAAAGATAATACAACACAACGTCCGTTACTGGCACAACAAGAGATTCATTCTTGCAAACATTTACAACCATGTAGACCCAGACATAATACTAATAAACGATCACTCCATTACAGACAATAACACTCCACTCAAAATATTCAATTAAAATGTTCACACCAGCAATAAAGACAACACAATTCACTCCGGTGCTGCCATCGCAATCAAACGTCGTATCCAGTACAAACTACACGATAACTTCCATACAGACATGCTTGCAATCACAATAGACATCCAACAAGGACCCATCATAATTGGAAGGACATTCATCCCACCCCGCACAGGCTATATAAACTACATAGACTTCCACACACTATTGAATAGGCCTCATCCCGTATACTTCCTCGCAGACCTAAACGCCAGACACACCACACTAGAGGCCCCTCGTGGTCACTGTTGGTGGTTCTTACTGTGCTCTCTCGTGACTTACCTGCAGCTTCGCCTTGGGATTAGCAGCCTTCGTGCCGTAAGTGTCGCTAGGAATTAGTGACTCTACTTTTTTGCCTCTGTTTCTACCATTCTTTTGTATATACGACTGCAGTCCCATCATATACCTGTGTTTTCGCTCCCTCCCCTCCCCTTATCCCCATAGACAACTAGACAAGGACGTTGGTAGCCACAGCCCAGCCGAAATCAAACACGAGATTACAACCCAACAAAACTGGCTACAAATTCAGGACATTATCAAAATAAAACACTATACATACGTCATCAAAATAATCACCAGACACCACGATAGCACAGCGAATACTCACACACGGTTTCTACATGTACAACACCAAAATCACTCCATCACAATGTGAACAAGAACACTATACACACCTTCTCATCTGTTACAAATGCTACAAATTTGAAGATCACCCAACTCACCTATGCACCTCAACTACACCTTCATGCTCAGAATGCGCTGCCAAGGATCACACCTACACCAAATGCTTAAACACATTCAAAAAATGTCTCAATTGCCAAAATGATCACCGAACACTAGCAGCAAACTGTCCCTACCGCAAACAGAAAATACAACACAAACAACAAATACAGACCGAGACGATTAAGACAAAGACCAATCAAACCTACGTGGACATCGCCAAACAGGCAATACAGCAAACTAACGTCCCCCAACACAGCCTGACATTAACAGACAAAACTCAACTGAAACTGACCGCTATAATACTAGAAGCTCACATCGCCAGCCTCTCCCGCCAGGAGGGGTTCGGCACCATACTCTCCAAGTCTCTGAAAGCTAACTATGACATTGACGCTACGTTCCCAGACAGAGACTCTGCAAAAATCTTCAATTTCTTCTACAACACACCAGAGACCAAGACCTCCGACACTGACTTCATCACCGAGACCGAATTCATTGACGATGACGACCTGAGGCGCTCAACACTCAACCTTTCCCAACAGCCAAAAGACGACGATGGACAAAAAAATGACCCTCCGCCCCCGAAACCCGTAGCCCATAACGTGGACCATGACCCCAGAAAGAGAAAAAGCATTGACGATCAGTACAAAGACTCATTCATCACAGGACCAGGACTCGACGATCCGATCCCCATCAAACTATTTAGGAGCTCCAGAGATAAAGTAGAAATCCCCCCTGACCCATCTAACCTTTGGTACGCCGAAGAATTTAGGAAGAAAGACTACGGACTGAAGCTCTCGGTGAAAGACGCAGACTCTTCAAAAGTAATCGGCTACCTGAAACGTGACAAACTAAGGATACAAACACCTCTAACAAATATCATTCCCCACGACATCTTCACCAACATGGACAAACATTCGATAACAACCACCAAAAAGACAAAGCACTCCACATTCAAGCACCCATCACAATGACCCCCTCGCCCTCTCTAAAGATAATACAGCACAACGTCCGTCACTGGCAACACAACAGATACACTCTCGCAAATATCTACAACCACATAGACCCTGACATAATACTAATCAACGACCACTCCATCACAGACACCAACAATCCACTCAAAATATTAAATTATAACGTACACACCTGCAATAAAGACAAAACAATCCACTCCGGTGCTGCCATAGCAATCAAACGCCACATCACATACAAACTACACGACAACTTCCATACAGACATGCTAGCAATCACAATAGATACCCAACAAGGACCCATCACAATAGGAACGACATACATCCCACCCCGCACAGACTACATCAACTACATCGACTTCCACACACTTTTGAACAGGCCTCATCCCGTATACCTCCTCGCAGACCTAAACGCACGACACACCACACTAGAGAACTCATCCTCCAACCAAGTAGGCAAACAATTACACTCGCTCATAACCCGACACAAGTGCACCCACATCGGCCCATACTTCCCAACCCTCATCACACACAACAGCACAACATCACCAGACATAGTCCTAACCAACAACAAAGCATTCCACAACATACACCTACAACCAGGACCCATCACACCTTCAGACCACATTCCAATAATAGCCAAAATTTCTGCTAACCCCATACAAATTCCCATTCGCCCCCGCAGATCCTTCCATAGAGCCAACTGGACCCAATACAAACAAACACTATCCCAGATTCCAGAACACAGTCCCCACACAAACAAACCCTACTTTAGAAGAAATAGATACACATTTAGACAACTGGACACAACACATACAGGACGCAACCAACACCTTCATCCCCACTATAACACACCGCATCATTCCCAGCATCAAACCTAACCATGAAACATTACTCATACAAATACACTATCAAGCTACACTCCAACACATCCACACATACGGACCATCAGTATTATTGCACTCAACAGACAACTCATTGCCCTACGCCAACAACTCCAAACAGTATACAGACACATACAAACACAGACATGGCAGGACCTCATCACCACTCTGGAAACACAGACAGATCCCAAAAAATTCTGGTGTTCCCTAAAACGCATGCTAGGTTCCAACACCAAACAAAACATACCATACCTTAAACACAACAACATACAACACGACACACCAGTAGAGAAAGAACCCATTTTTCGAAAGCACTGGCAGGACATATTCACAAAGAACGACACAAACAAGGAAGACTTTGACATTGAACACATTTACACCATACAAGACCAAGTCAACAACAATATACACCTCATTTCTCCATACAATACTGGCGACCTTACAAGACTCCACCCAGTAGACTTCCCACCCATTACCATCAGAGAACTACAACGTACACTCAAAACATTTAAACAGAAAGCACCCGGCCCCACAGGCATCACAACCCTTCAACTCAAACATCTACCCAAAAATATGACACATTACCTTCTATACATATTCAACCACTCCATCTCCGCTGGATACTTCCCTGACTCACTGAAACTCGCCATTATGATCTTCTTACCCAAACCCAACACATCACAACACCAAGTTAAAAACTACAGACCAATTTCATTACTAGACATACACGGGAAGCTCTTGGACAAAACACTTAACAACAGACTATAAGAACACCTCACCATCCACAACAATAGGCAACAAGGTTTTAGGAAACACAGAGGGACACATACAGCACTGGCCACATTCCACGAAACACTCGCCATAAACACAGCACAAAAACAAACCACCGACATAGTGCTCCGCGACGTGGCCAAAGCCTTCGATAAGGTTTGGCACGCCGGACTACAACACAAAATCATCCAACTTAACCTCCACCCATCCTTCACTAAAACACTTGCAGACTACCTTACAGACAGAACAGCATCCATCAGAATAGGCAACCACGTAGGTCCCCCAATACAACTGCACACTGGTGTCCCCCAAGGGGCTTTTCTCTGCCCCACATTATACAGCTTCTACACACATGACCTCCCACCACCACTACCCAACACAGATTACATAGCATTTGCAGACGACATAACACAAATAACAACTGGACGCTACAAACACAACTATGCTGCACAACAAACACAACACGCCATCCAACATATACATTCAAAACAAATGGTTAATTAGGACCAATACCCAATACTGCCAAGTTCAAAATCATCCCATCAATAGAAAAAATACATCTGACATATTCATAGACAACATTCACTACCCATACACAAACAACGGTAAGGTTTTAGGTTTACAATTTACAACAAATGGATTTAGGTCCCAAGTAACAGTTAGGAAAGCAATAGCCCTTACAAATGTTAATAAAATTTACAGATTCTATCACCTTCCTCCGAATATAAAACGCACTCTATACCTCACCCTTGTTAGGTCAGCCCTCATTTATCCCCCAATACCCCTACACACACTATCCAAAACAGCAATATCCCAACTGCAAAAAGTCCAGAATAAGGCTCTGAAATTCATCACAAACACACACTGGTCCGACTTCATATCCTTCCAAACACTACATGAACAATGCAACATTCCCACAATAAACACAGTCCTCCACCAACAAGCACGCAAAACCTGGTCCACCATCAAAACATACGATCCCCAACTCTTCAACCAACTGACACTCCCCCCACACGCCATAGCAAGGCAGCACCTTCTCATAACGGTTGGGTGTAGCTGGTCCCAAAACAACACAACACTAAACACTCATGACACCATCGCCATGACAGACTGACGTTACTCAACGAGAGTGACGTACAGTAAAGACGTGGCCGAAACCAAAGAACTAACTCTACCTTCCTCTGAGTCTCGAGCGACTCACCCATCGCCTTCATCTTCTTCATCATCATCAATCATCATCACCACCCATCTACTTATATCTAATAAAATAAATACAAAAAATGTATAAAAAAAGCAAAAAAAATACAAAAAAGCGAAAATGTATGTACATATGTAAATAGAGAACCACCAACCCCGCCCCCCCATCACCTACCTTCCTGAAGTATCCAAAGCCCCGACGGGTTCCCAACCCCCTTCCCCAACCCAAACCATCTATAGCCAAGCCAATTATGCGCAATGCGCCTTTTCATCTCCTACTGTCTTTCCATTTCTCCTTCTTTCTGGCCACTCGGCGCCACCTCTTGTTCTTTTCCACTCTTTCCTAGTGGCACCGCACACACACATACATGCCACTCCTAGGCCCCTCGTGGCAACTAGTGTGGTGTTCTCCTTGTGCTCCCTTGGAAGCCTCAGACCAGCAGCCTCCAACCTTGGATTAGCAGCCTTCGTGTCGTGAGTGTCGCTAGGAATTAGTGACTTTACTTTTTTGCCTGTCTCTACATTTCTTTTGTACATACGACTGCAATCCTATCATACCTGTGTTTTCGCTCCCCCCTACCCATACCCTCATGCCCCCTCCCCCAGGGGGCACTTCCGCCCCGAACCCGACAGGCTTGCCCCAGAGGGCGAGAGGCAGTGGCCATTCACCATCATAATCATCGCGATCTCGACTACCCTCATCCTCATCATGCTACCCACCTTCATCCTCATCAGCCCTCATTCCGCCCCCACAAACAACACCAACTGAACGCTCGAGACCTCAAACCTACCGTATCCAGCTCAAGAGAATTGACCCTTGACTGACAACAGACAGACAAAAAATCTTCAACACGACATTCAAGGAACTTGACGCGCCTCTCATCCGACTGACAGATACAATCAACGGTTTCTACGCGGTAACGGATGACGCTTCCGCCATTGACAAATTGACCTCCCGTAAGGCCACTGAACTATTCAAAAGAATTAACCTGACGCCCGTTATACCACCGGACCTACGGGCTAAAATAACTATGTTCGTAAGACAACTGAACAGGGACGTTGGTAGCCACACCGTCGACGAACTAAAACAATTAATTACTCACCACTCACGTGATGAAAATCATCACAACTGATACTATAATAGCTCAAAGAGTACTTACCGATGGCTTCTACCTCTACAATACGAAAATCACCCCCTCACAATGCGAGCAGGAAAGATATACTCACCTCCTTATCTGTTACAAGTGCTACAAAATGGAAGATCACCCCACTCACCAGTGCACCGCAACCACTCCATCCTGTTCAGAATGTGCAGCTATAGACCATATATACACTCAATGTACCAACATATCCAAAAAGTGTTTAAACTGCCAAGGCGAGCACCGCACACTCGCCGCAAATTGCCCGTACCGTAAAGTCACCCAGACGAAGCAACAAACACAGCAGGAAAAAATTCAGCAAAAAAACAACCAAACATACGTGGATATTGCGAAATAGGCTATACAACAAACAAATACCCCGCAGCACAACATAACTCACAAATTCGACTCAAAGTAAACTTACTGCTCTGATCCTATCTCTCCCGTCAGCAAGGATTCGGCGAAATACTATCACAATCTCTAAAAAGACAATTACAACATAGACGCAGTATTTCCGGACCGCGACTCAGCAAAAATTTTTAATTTTTTCTACTCGCCCAGTACCAAAGCCACCAATGCTGACTTCGACCTAAGCACAGAATACATTGATGACGACGACTCACGACATCCTACTCTAAATCTGTCCCGCTCACCAACTGACGACGACAGCCGCCGAGACAGGACTCAGTCAATCAATTCTTCCAGTGAATTCGACCTACGGAAAAGGAAACTTAGCGACGACCAATTTCAAGACTCATTCATTTCGGTATCGGGACATGACAAACCCATACCTGTAAAACTATTCAGAAGCAGAAAAGATGCCTGTGAAGTTCCACTGGAACCGAGCAATAACTGGTACACTGACGAGCTACGGAAGAAGGAATACGGACTAAAGATCTCAGTGAGGGACAGAGTCGATGAAAATAGTAGATTTGATGAGACGCGACAAACTCAAGTTCAACCAAGCCACCATCAACCTAATTACAAATGACTTTTTCATCAGCATGGACCGAATCATTACCATTACAACAACCACATCCAAAAAAACTAAAGCTTTAACCTCTAAACCTCCACTCCAAACATGACTCCACTGCGCACACTAAAAATATTACAACACAACGTTCAAACCTGGAACAATAAGAAATTCGCGCTGTCCAATATATACAATAACATCGACCCAGACATCATCCTCCTCAACGATCACTCACTCATCAACAACAGCCCTCTGAAGATTTTTAATTACTACACATATACCTGCAACAAAAAAAAACGAACCCCATGCCTTGCTACGATTGCAAAAAAAGTCACATTCCATTCGGGCTTTTGCATTCCATACCACATTCCATTCACATTCGGGTTGGTGTTGTGCTGCAAAGCTTTTGACAGGGTTTGACACATCGGACTCCAATACAAGAGCATCCAACTCAACCTCCACCCGTCCTTCACCAAAACACTCTCAAACTATCGTACAGGACCAAGAATTACAAAAGAGCCAAAACACTTACGTCGAAATCGCCCAACATATAAACTGTAATCAAACAAACGAACATACCCCAGCAAAACATCACCCTCACCAACATCATTCAATTCAAACTTACGGCACTCATCCTAGAAGCTCACATAGCCAGCCTCGCCAGACAGGAGGGGTTCGGCTCAATTCTCTCCAAATCTATAGAAGCAAATTACTACATTGACGCTACTTTCCCCGACCAAGACTCCAGCAAAGTCTTCAACTTTTCGACAACCACGAAAAGAACCAACCACAAGAAGACAACACCGATTTAATAATCAGAAAGGACTTCATAGATGACGACGATCTCAAAAGATCCTCACTAAATCTGACACAACAAAATGCAGAGGGCGAAGACGACTCTAGAGAAACTCTACCTCCATCAACAACAACCCACAATGACAACCGAGACCCAAAAAACGGAAAATCAGCGGCGAAAGCTATCATGAATCCGCACCCGGATGAAAGCTATTATCTCCGCACCCGGACTCGCAAAACCTATTCAGATCAAACTTTTCAAAAGCGACCAAGGCCCCACCGCAATCCCAGCAGCAACTCGTGTAACATTTGGTTCACCGAGGATAGGAATAGGAAACAGAGGGACACACACAGCACTAGCCACATTCCGCGAAACACTAGCCATACAGTTAGCACAAAGACACAACACTGACATAGTGCTTCGCGATGTGACCAAAGCCTTTGACAAGGCTTGGCACACCGGACTCCAATTCAAGATCATCCAACTTAACCTCCACCCGTCCTTCACCAAAACACTATCAGACTACCTTACAGACAGAACAGCATCCATCAGAATAGGAAACCACATAGGTCCCCCAATACAACTGCACACTGGTGTCCCCCAAGGGGCTTGTCTCTCCCCTACACTATACAGCTTCTACACCCACGACCTCCCACCACCACTACCCAACACAGACTACATAGCCTTTGCAGATGATATAACACAAATAACCGCAGGACATTACCCACCCAACCAAGAAGCAATACAAACACAACATGCCATACAACATATCAACTTCGAAAACAAGTGGCTCATAAGGATAAACATAAATTTAAAACCGTACCTATCATTATGTGAAACACTTTTCCGACATCTTCATAGACAACACCCACTATCCATACACGAACAAAGGATCAGTTTTAGGTTTCAGTTCAGATCAGTTTTAGATTCAGAAAAATCAACTTACAACCTACAGGGTGCGGCGCGGGAACTTACTTATTTGAATTGCGCGCCACGTGGCGGCCATTAGTCCTAGGAAGGTGGCGCCATGCGCAATATGGTGCGCGGGCTATGAAGTTTTTCGTCCACTCAGTTCAGTTGCGACCATGCAGTGGTCGAGAGAGGAGCGCGCGTTCGCAGTCTCTGTGTACTTTTCTAGTAAAATCAACTTGACCCCAATTATATACCCCCAGACCTACGAGCTAAACGGACCATTTTTGTAAGACAACTTGACAAGGGCGTAGGTAGCCACTCAGCCGACGAAATCAAACATGAAATAACCACACAGCAGAACTGGCTACACATACAAGACATCATTAAAATCGAACACTACACACACGTCATTAAAATCATAACCACTGACACCACAATAGCCCAACGCGTACTCAAAAATGGTTTCTATATGTACAACACTAAAATTACACCATCACAGTGCGAACAAGAAGAATATACACACATACTCATATGTTACAAATGTTATAAAATAGAAGACCACCCTACACATCAATGCACATCCACCACTCCCTGATGTTCCGAATGTGCCGCAAAAGACCATACATACACACAATGTACCAACATTTTCAAGAGATGCTTCAATTGCCACAATGACCACCGAACTCTAGCCGCCAACTGTCCATACAGAAAACAAAAAATACAACACAAACAACAGAGACAAACAGAGACTATCAAACAGAAAACCAACCAAACTGACGTCGACATTGCCAAACAGGCAATACAGCAAACCAACGTACCCCAACACAGCCTGACTCTGACGGACAAGACGCAACTGATAGGAAAATAGTCGAACTCAATTTATTATAGGCAGTATCTTGTATAAAATTTTTGTTGCATTTAAACACCGAGGACTCGATACCTATTAAACTGACCGCAATTATACTCGAAGCTCACATTGCCAGCCTCTCCCGCCAGGAAGGGTTTGGCAGTATACTATCCAAATCCTTGAAGACAAACTACGACATTGACGCGACTTTTCCGGACAGAGACTCAGCCAAAATATTCAGCTTTTTTTACAACCAGCCAGAAACCCAGACTGAGGACGCCGACTTCAACCTCCAAACAGAATTTATAGACGACGACGACATGAGACGGTCCTCACTCAACCTCTCTACACAATCAAAAGACGACAACCGGAAAAGCGACCCTCCACCCCTGAAATCCATAACTCACGCAGAAGACCGCGACCCCAGGAAAAGGAAAAACGTAGACGAACAATACAAAGAATCATACATTAGTGGAACCGGACTCAACGAACCCATCCCCATCAAACTATTTAGGAGTTCACGAGACAGAGACGAAATTCCCACGGACCCTCCTAACCTTTGGTTTGCTGACGAAATAAGAAATAAAGACTACGGACTGAAGCTCTCGGTCAAGGACGCCGACTCATCGAAAATACTTGACTACCTGAAACGTGACAGGCTGAAGATACTCCAACCATTAATAAATATCATTCCCCACGACATCTTCGCCAACATGGAAAAACATTCGACAACAACCACCAAAAAGACAAAGCACTCTACATCCAAACACCCATCACAATGACCCCCACGCCCTGTCTAAAGATAATACAACACAACGTCCGTCACTGGCACAACAAGAGATTCATTCTTGCAAACATTTACAACCATATAGACCCAGACATAATATTAATCAATGATCACTCCATTACAGAGAACAACACTCCAATCAAGATATTCAATTAAAATGTTCACACCAGCAATAAAAACAACACAATTCACTCCGGTGCTGCCATCGCAATCAAACGTCGTATCCCGTACAAACTACACGATAACTTCCATACAGACATGCTCGCAATCACAATAGACATCCAACAAGGACCCATCATAATTGGAAGGACATACATACCACCCCGCACAGGCTATATAAACTACATAGACTTCCACACGCTATTGAATAGGCCTCATCCCGTATACTTCCTCGCAGACCTAAACGCCAGACACACCACACTAGAGGCCCCTCGTGGTCACTGTTGGTGGTTCTTACTGTGCTCTCTCGTGACTTACCTGCAGCTTCGCCTTGGGATTAGCAGCCTTCGTGCCGTAAGTGTCGCTAGGAATTAGTGACTCACTTTTTTGCCTCTGTTTCTACCATTCTTTTGTATATACGACTGCAGTCCCATCATATACCTGTGTTTTCGCTCCCTCCCCTCCCCTTATCTCCATGCCCCCCCTCAGGCCCCGAACCCGACGGGCTCGTCCCAGAGGGCTAGGGGCCCTACGACCAATCAACCACCACGACCTCGACTTCCATCCTTATTATCACGTCATCCCCCCCTCATCTTCATCGAACTATTCTAATCAGCCATCAACCTCTCATGAACGCTAGAGACCCCAGACATACAGAATTCAACTTAAAAAATTGACCCCAGACTTCCTACTGACCGACCTAAAATCTTTCATACCACATTCAAAGAACTAGATGCCCCACTCATCAGACTAACCGACACCGCTTCTGGATTCTACGCAGTGACCGATGACGCATCAGCAATCGACAAATTGACCTCAAAGAAAGCGACTGAACTGTTTAACAAAATTAACCTGACACCAATCATTCCACCAGACTTACGTGCAAAAAGGACCATTTTTGTTAGACAACTGGACAAGGACGTTGGTAGCCACAGCCCAGCCGAAATCAAACACGAGATTACAACCCAACAAAACTGGCTACAAATTCAAGACATTATCAAAATAAAACACTATACACACGTCATCAAAATAATCACCACAGACACCACTATAGCACAGCGAATACTCACACACGGTTTCTACATGTACAACAAAATCACTCCATCACAGTGTGAACAAGAACACTACATCCACTTTCTCATCTGTTACAAATGCTACAAATTTGAAGATCACCCAACTCACCTATGCACCTCAACTACACCTTCATGCTCAGAATGCGCTGCCAAGGATCACACCTACACCCAATGCTTAAACACATACAAAAAATGTCTCAATTGCCAAAATGATCACCGAACACTAGCAGCAAACTGTCCCTACCGCAAACAGAAAATACAACACAAACAACAAATACAGACCGAGACAATTAAGACAAAGACCAATCAAACCTACGTGGACATCGCCAAACAGGCAATACAGCAAACTAACGTCCCCCAACACCTGTCTCTTATACACATCTAGATGTGTATAAGAGACAGACTCTACCGTCAGTCGTCCGTAACTCTACCGTCAGTCGTCTGTGACTCTACCGTCAGTCGTCCGTAACTCTACCGTCAGTCGTCTGTGACTCTACCGTCAGTCGTCTGTGACTCTACCGTCAGTCGTCTGTAACTCTACCGTCAGTCGTCCGTAACTCTACCGTCAGTCGTTTGTGACTCTACCGTCAGTCGTCCGTAACTCTACCGTCAGTCGTCCGTAACTCTACCGTCAATCGTCCGTAACTCTACCGTCAGTCGTCCGTAACTCTACCGTCAGTCGCCTGTGTCTCTACCGTCAGTCGCCTGTGTCTCTACCGTCAGTCGTCTGTGACTACCGTCAGTCGTCTGTGACTCTACCGTCAGTCGTCTGTAAGGCCCCTTTCACACAGGGCAGTAAATACTGCCAGCGTCCGACAGTATTTACTGCCGAACCTTAGCGGACATACGAAATGTGCACTGCTGTTCACACACGACTGCATTTACTGCGGCCTAGAACTTGACGCCTGACGCCAGCGTGTGTCGCGCTAAAACTGCGGCGGTAGATTTGCCGCGACAGTTTAGCTTGCAATATTCAATGTAATCTTTCACACTGGGCGGTTTTTGACGCCAGATCCCAGCAGACAGTGGGGGCCGTATTTTAGGTGCATAATAAACAGCGCTGCTAGACTGATAGATTATAGACTGATATTGTAACATAAATATCGGTACAGAAATATTGTTACATAAACATAAAGATATACATTGTTAAATATATATTTCCTTAAAGTGATAGAGATATATTTTATAAAAGATATATTTTCCATAAAATATATAGCTATTTCCATAGAGATGTATTTACATCATTCTCACATAGAGATATATTTTCATAAAGAAATATTGTTACATAAACATAGAGATGGACTCATGGTGCATAAAGCACTGCAAGACTGATAGATCCCAGCAGTAAAAAGCGCCTCGTGTGAAAGATTGCGCTGTCAGTCGTCTGGGATTCCCTCGTCGGCTAACTGCACTCCTTCAACGGGTCTTGTTTGGCCCCAAGTTGAGTTGTCTAATCGTTTATATTTCATTAAAATTATTGTGATGCGTCCATTATTTCCCACCGATTCGATTGATGCCGCTTAGCCTCATCGATACCTATTACCCTTACACTGCTCTTCCTATTTTTCCCGTCCAACTTCCCAACTTCTGATTTCCACTATTTTCCTCCAATCATTCTTCCTTCAAAAAGTGATCACCACACTGGGCATTAAAACCGCAGGTTCGTAGAGTTTTCTGTGCTATAGTGAAATTTTGATCATTTATTTAAACTATAATTTGTTTAACTGGGCATTTTTGCAAGATTTATAATTTAAACTTATTTCTTTACAGTATACCTTAATCCGATCATGAGACTGGCCGGCCTTAATTTATTCCTACGTCACCCATTCGTCACCGTGTTTTTTTTTCAGCCATCCACCTTCAACTTTTTGTTTACGTATTCTGCATTTTTGGGACTCGGCTCCTAACCACTAAACTTTGCCCGCATTACAAAGAAGAAAATTCACTCCAAATCAAGCTCAAAAATTTTGTTGAAGAAATTAAAATAAGAACTTCCTTGCTTATATCTTTACTTTGACACACTTTCGATTGTGTGAATATCTCACACATCTTCGTTGCACATAGCTACTACTGCTACTAATATTAATAGTTTTTATTGACATTTCAACTTCCTCCTACGAGGAGAGTTGGCTCATTATAACAGTTGTTATATGTAATAACTTGTAATAAAGTCTGAAACTTTTTCGCATTTACGCATCTAGGAGTAGGTTATTACAATGTAAATATAAAAGACAAAAATCAACAAAAGTTAATAAATGACGGGAATGTTCGCACAATAAATCTCGAAAAATTCGACTAAAACGAATTTATTTTTCAAGAATTACCTCTCTTGTAAGTAAAGAAACGTATATTTCGCGGTGTTCTCATCCGGAGAAGCTAAAATGGAGACTAGTTTTAGACCGAAGACTGAGGTTAAGATCGGTAATGGGAGCTAGGCTTTCACTCTACCAAGCAGTCAAGGACATCGCGATAAATAATTAACTTAAAATTTTTAGGTTGTCGCGAGTTGGGTGAACTACCAGGGCCCATATTCAGCATCGAACCTATGAACCAATAGCGGGATGAAAGGACTACAAGGTCAGATATAAGTATCCATTGTATTTAAAGGCTTAAATAAATTAAAGATTTTAAGGCACGTAAGTTGAACTTTAATCCATGTTACGGTGGAGCCCCGCATCACAAGCCCAGCACTGACATTTACTGAATGCAAAGGATTGAAGTATCAAATTTGAATTTACTAAAAGTTTGGTTGAATGAGAAATAATTTTAAGAACATCAAACCGTGGATAATTTCCGCAGATATTAACTAGCAACTGTTATAAGAATTCGTTGAGAGTGAACTAAACTCTACCACAAGTCAGAATGATTCTCGATTATCTGTCAAATTTTTATCCTAGAAATACACGAGACATTAAATATTCTTAATTAAAAAACGAGTCATAAAATTTTTATTCCAAGATACACTAGTCATTAAAATTTACGATGGAAATCAACAATCAGGAGCTAAATTTTCTCGACCTCACAATGTGTAAAGGAGAAAACTTCCGTAAAAACGGAATTATGAACACCAAAATTTATTTCAAACCTACACAAAGGTTCCAGTATATTGAGGCCTCAAGCGAGCATCCCTCGTTTTACTTGAAAGGTTTTGTGAAGTGCGAAATACTAAAGCACAAACGGAATTGCTACAATGATCCGGATTTTATGAAAACTACTCTTTTCTTCTACAAACACCTTAGACAAAGACGCTACAGCAAAGCGCTTTTCTTGGAGCAACTCAAAGAAGCTCTAAGCGGAAAAACCAAGTCAGAAAGGTGACAACGACGCCACATGTTCTTTAAATCAAAATATAACCCGCAAACATCAATAAAAGACTTGATACAAGCGGGGCGAAAGGTAGCTGGGCTCTTGGGCGTCTCATCCCTTACAAATTTTATGATAGTCCGTTGGGGCTAGCGGTCTTGATGGAAGTGCAATTCCTCATTTCGCTCATTTGGAACCCCAGGGAGGAAGAGATTTGCAGCCGTTCATGGTTTTGCCGCGTGCAGACTTTATGTTCGGGTGTATGCATGAATTTAGGCGGTGGAGGACCAGTGATGCTGAATAAGGCTTGCAGCCTTAACTGGTTTTTCCCATTGCACATCAGACAAACTGAAATCGAGAATCTTCGATTTGAAGGCAGGATCGTCGAGCGATAGAGCATAATCTTCAGTACTACCAAAAATGAAAGAATAAAATACATAAATATACAGAAAGCCACTCTTAAAAAGGGACGAATTATCTCCGGGAAAGGGAACAAGGCACAATAGGAACAAGGCACGGGAAGAGAAAGGGGCACCCCTCGGGATACATGTGGAACCAACAAAATAAGTCAATAAAATTTATGAGCGCTGTGCCACAGGTGGAGCTCCTTGAGCCTTCGCAGGTGCCGAATTATATATTTGAGGAGTCTTTCGCTGAGGTGATAAATAGGCCGCCCGTGGTCATTGTTGGTAGTTTTGACTGTGCTCTCCTCTCGTGACCCACTTGGTCTTAGCTGCCCTCTCACCGTGAGTGCGTGTCACTTGGAACTAGTGACTATTCTTGTTTGCCTGTTTCTACTCTATTTTTTTTGTTTCCATGCATGAGCATATGTTTAGTCTTAAAATGCCTCGTACCCTACGGAACAACTGATATCTAGAAGCTATTTTAAATCTACCGTCCGTTGAAAAGATCTGATCAAAAGGCCAGTCTAGTCAAGAAAAGTACAAGAATCGGCGACAGGCCTATCCAGGCCTATTTAATTAATGCCGAAGATACTATACTATACTATTGACATTTCAAATTTCTCCTACGAGGAGAGTTTGCTCATCAAAAGAGTTGTTATATGTAATAACTTGAAATAAAGTCTGAAAATCTTTCGCATTTACGCTTTTAGTAGTAGTTTATTTCAATGTAAATATGCAAGATAAAAATCAACTAAAGTTTATAAATGACGGGAATGTTCGCACATTAACTCCGAAAAATTCGACTAAAACGAATTCACTTTTTAAGAAGAAAATTACCTCTTCCAAGTAAAGAAACGAGTATTTCGCGGTGTTCTCATCCGGAGAAGCTGAAATAGAGACTAGTGTTAGACTGAAGACTGAGGTTAAGATCGGTAACGAGAGGCTTTCTCTCTACCAAGTATTGAAGGACATCGCGATAAACGCGATTAACTTAAATTTTTTAGGTTATCGTGAGTTGGGTGAACTACCAAGGCTCGTAAGCTGCATCGAACCTATGAACCAATAGCAGGAAAAAAGGACTACAAGGTCAGAAACAAGTATCCACTGTATTTAAAGACCTAAATAAATTCAAGATTTTAAGGCACATTTGTTGAACTTTAATCCATGTTACGGTGGAGCCCCGCATCACAAGCCCAGCACTGACAATTACTTAATGCAAAGGATTGAATTACCAAATTTAAATTTGCTAAAAGTCTGGTTGAATGAGAAATAATTTTAAGAACATCAGCCCGTGGCCTTAACTAATTAATACTTGATCAATTGAAATGCAACTCTTCATAATTTCTGCAGATCTTAATGAGCAACTGTTATAAGAATTCGTTGAGAGTGAACTAAACTCTACCACAAGTCAGAATTATTCTCTATTATCGGTCAATTTTTTATCCTAGAAATACACGAGACATTAAAAATTTTTAATTAAAAAACGAGTCATCAAATTTTTATTCCAAGATACACTAGTCATTGAAATTTACGATGGAAATCAGCAATCAGGAGCTAAACTTTCTCGACCTCACAATGTTTAAAGGGGAAAACTTCCGTAAAAACAGAATTATGAACACCAAAATTTATTTCTAACCTACACAAACGTTCCAGTATATTGAGGCCTCAAGCGCGCACCCCTCGTTTTGTTTGAAAGGTTTTGTGAAGGGCAACCGGAATTGCAACAATGTTCCGGATTTAGTGAAAACTACTCTTTTCTTCTACAAACACCTTAGACAAAGACGCTACAGCACAGCGCTTTTCTTGGAGCAACTCAAAGAAGCTCTAAGCGGAAAAACAAAGTCAGAAAGGTGACAACGACGCCACAGGTTCTTTAAAACAAAATATAACCCGCAAACATCAATAAACGACTTGATACAAGCGGGGCGAAAGGTAGCTTGGCTCTTGGGTGTCTCATCCTTTACAAATTTTACCCCAGGGAGGAAGAGATCTGCAGCCGTTCATGGTTTTGCCGCGTGCAGACTTCATGTTCGGGTGTATGCATGAATTTGGGCGGTGGAGGACCAGTGATGAATAACTGGTCCTCCAACTGGTGGACTGAATAAGGCTTGCAGCCTTAACTGGCTTTTCCCTTTGCACATCAGACAAACTGAAATCGAGAATCTTCGATTTGAAGGCAGGATCGTCGAGCGATAGAGAATAATCTTCAGTACCAAAAATGAAATAATAAAATGCATAAATATACAAAAAGCCACTCTTAAAAAGGGACGAATTATCTCCAATATAGGAACAAGGCACGGGAAGAGAATGGGGTACCACTCGGGATACATGTGGAACCAACATAATAAGCGGATCAGTCAATAAGATTGATGTGCGCTGTGCCACAAGTGGAGCTCCTCGGCCCCCCGGAGGTATCGAATTAGATATTTGAGCAGGTCTTTGGTTGAAGTGATAAATAGGCCGCCCGTGGTCATTGTTGGTACATGTGACAGTGCTCTCCTCTCGTAACCCACTTGGACTTGGCAGCCCTCTCACCGTGAGTGCGTGTCACTATGAACTAGAGACTCCATTCTTTTTTGCCTCTGATTCTACTTTATTTGTTCATACGACTGCATGCTATAATATTCCTGTGTTTTCGCCCCCTCCTCCCCATACCCGAATGCCCCCTCCCCCAGAGGGTACATCTGCCTCGAACACGACGGGCTTGTCCCAGAGGGCGAGAGGCTGGGGCCCACAACCATCATCATCATCACGACCCGCCAATCATCACGACCCGCCAATCATCACGACCCGCCAATCATCACGATAACGCCAATCCACAAAGAAGGTCCGAAGGACAGATCCCTAAATTGTAGACCTGCGACCTTGACCTCACATGTGATCAAGGTTTTTGAGAAGGTAGTGGCCAGGAGGCTTGTCTAGTATATGGAAGAAGCTGACCTGTATAATAATGGATAACATGGTTTCCGGTGTAATCGTTCCTGTTTGACACAGTTACTTGAGCACCATTACCGTCTTGTGGCCCAGCTGGATCAGGGAACTGGCGTGGACGTAGTATACCTACCGGTTTACTTTGCTAAAGCTTTTGACAAAGTTGACCATGGGGTGCTCTTTTGAAATCTGAGGCAGTTGGGGGTTGGAAGAAGCCTGCTAGGGTGGATCCATAAATTCCTTACAGATAGAGTACATGCTGTCGCAATTAGAAACTAGAAATCGAGAGAAGCGAAGGTGAAAAGCGGAGTTCAGTGCTTGGACCGATCCTCTTCCTCATCCATATTGCTGATATCTATTCGGAATTTACCCACTCATCTACATCGTCATTTGCGGACGATACAGAAGTGCTGATGAAGATCACAGATGACCTAGACTGCGAGAGGTTACAGGATGACTTGTCGACAATCTACGATTGGGCCCTAGTGAACAATATGCAGTTCAACGGCACCAAGTTCGAAGTAATGACATACAGAGTCTACACAAAGATCGGGAGGCCACATCACTACTTTTCATCAGATGAAGCAGAAATTGAGAAGCAACTAGTTCGAGATCTCGGAGTGTTGATGAGTACTGAAGCCACGTTCGATGCCCATATCGAGGAAATAGTCGCGCGCAGCCGGCAACGGATGGGGTGGATATGGCGGACATTTCGACCGAGAGATGTAGCACCAATGATTACACTCTTCAGAGCCCTCGTGCTCCCCAATCTTGAGTATTGCTGCCAGCTTTGGGCGCCACTCAAGGCGGGTGCGGTGCGGAAACTGGGAGCAGTGCAGCGGACCTTCACGTCCAGGATCGGCGGTATGAGGGAACTGGAGCTGAATTACTGGGACAGGCTGAAACACCTGGGACTGTACTCACTGGAGAGAAGAGAGAGGTACATAATACAGTATACTTAGAAGATGATAAACGGACTGGCTCCCAACTTTGAGAACGAGACCTTCAGAATAGTGACATATTACAACGAAAGGAGGAGGAGGCTGTGCAGGATTCCCCCCTTTTAATAACCGAGCCGCGGCCAGAGTACAGACTCTTCGAGAGGGATCGCTGTCCGTGGCAAGACCGAGGCTCTGTAATGCCTTGCCAAAAGCGCTGAGAGGAGGGGAGTTCACCCTTGCAACTTTCAAGAGACGACTGGACAATTGGTTGAGAGAGACCCCGGATTGTCCAGTAATGGTTAACTATCCTCAGGAAGTGACAAGCAACAGCATCTTGCATAAACTGGCCCAAAGGAGGGTGAATATACGGAACACGTCCAACGTTACATCCGTGACCCCAGGGCGGGGTGACTTGCCTAGCGACGACTCGGAGATGGAAAACGACGATGGCGGCGCATCAGCGTGACTGGGGACTAGGAAGTCCCGAACTCATCATAAGGTCATAAGGACCCAGACTCCCATCTAACTTATCACGTCAACCTCCCTCATCTTCATCCAACCCACCACCAAAGTCATCAGAACGCTCTAGATCCCAGACCTACCGCATCCAACTGAAAAAAATCGACCCAAGAATACCCACCGACCGACCCAAACTTACCGCACCGCTTGTCCGACTGACTGCCACTGCCACTGGTTTCTACGCTGTAACCGACGGCGCTACTGCAATTGACAAATTGACTTCAAGAATAGCGACCGATGCATTCCTGAAAATAAATCTGACACCCATTATACCCCCCCGACCTTAGAGCCAATCGGACCATAATCGTACGATAACTCGACCGAGACGTAGGAAGCCACACCGCCGACGAAATGAAACCCAAAATTTCGACTCAACAGACTTGGTTACACATACATGCCGTCCTTAAAATTAAACATTACACCCACATTATCAAAATAGTTACCACCGACACAATAGCCCAACGAATACTCACAAATGGATTTTACATGTACAACACCAAAATCATCCCATCACAATGCGAACAAGAACAGTACACACACTTACTCATATGCTACAAATGTTACCAAATAGAAGACCACCCCACACACCAATGCACATCCACCACTCCCTCTGTTCCGAATGTGCCGAAAAAGGCCACACATTCTACAGACAATGCACTAACACTTACAAGAGATGCCTTAACTGCTACAACGACCACCGCACTCCAGCCGCTAATTTTCCATATCGCAAAAAAAAATAAAAAACAAACAAGCACAACGAGAAACTATCAAACACAAAACTAATCAAATGTATCTCGACTTAGCCTAACAAGCAATCACACAAACAAACATTCCACAACACAGCCTGACACTGACAATCACCCATTTCAATACCGGAACGAGACGAAACAATAGCTGTTTGGCTGTTTAGAAGCAACAGAGCAATCCACTCCCAGCCGCCCCTCATATAACAGCTGGTACCTTGAAGACTTGAGAAAGGACGAATTCGGACTGAAGCTCTCGATGGAAGACTTAGACTCCTCAAAAATTATCGACTATCTGAAATGAGATAAATTTAAATTAAAAAAGCTCACGATCATCATCATCCCTCCCGATACTTTCACTACCATGGACAGACACACAACCATAAAAACAACCACCACCACCGCCAAAAAGCAAAAACAATCCACATCCAAACATCCTCCCCCATCATGACCTCTCAATCAACACTGAAGATACTATAGCACAATGTCCACCACTGGCACAATAAGAAATTTACATTATCAAATATTTTCAATGACATTGATCGTAAAATCATTCTTACTAACGATCACTCCATCACAGACATCACTCAACTAAGGATATTCAACTACAACGTCCACATCTGTAATAAAGATAATTCAATCCACTCCGGAGCTGCCATCGCTATGAAACGTCATATTACATACAAACTACACGACAACTTCAGTACAGACATGCTCGCTATCACAATAGACACCCAACAAGGACCCATCACAATTGGAACGACATATATACCACCCCGCAAAGGCTATATAAACTACATAGACTTCCACACACTATTGATTAGGCCTCATCCCGTATACCTCCTCGCAGATTTAAATGCACGACACACCACATTAGGGAACTCATCCTCCAACCAAGTAGGCAAACAATTACACTCGCTCATAACCCGACAGAAGTGCACCCACATCGGCCCATACTTCCCAACCCTCATCACACACAACAGCACAACATCACCAGACATAGTCCTAACCAACAACAAAGTATTCCACAACATACACCTACAACCAGGACCCATCACACCTTCAGACCACATTCCAATAATAGCCACAATTTCTGCTAACCCCATACAAATTCCCATTCGCCCCCGCAGATCCTTCCATAGAGCCAACTGGACCCAATACAAACAAACACTATCCCAGTACACAGTCCCCACACAAACCAACCCTACTTTAGAAGAAATAGATACACATTTAGACAACTGGACAAAACACATACAGGACGCAACCGACACCTCTATCCCCATTATAACACACCGCATCATTCCCGGCATCAAACCTAACCATGAAACATTACTCATACAAATACACTATCAAGCTACACTCCAACACATCCACACATACGGACCATCAATTGCACTCAACAGACAACTCATTGCCCTACGCCAACAACTCCAAACAGTATACAGACACATACAAACACAGACATGGCAGGACCTCATCAACACTCTGGAAACACAGACAGATCCCAAAAAATTCTGGTGTTCCCTAAAACGCATGCTAGGTTCCAACACCAAACAAAACATACCATACCTTAAACACAACAACATACAACACGACACACCAGTAGAGAAAGAACCCATTTTTCGAAAACACTGGCAGGACATATTCAAAAAGAACGACACAGACAACGAAGATTTCGACATAGAACACATTCACATCAAACAAGACCAAATCAACAACAATATACACCTCATTTATCCATACAATACCGGCGACCTTACAAGACTCCATCCAGTAGACTTCCCACCCATTACCATCAGAGAACTATTACGTACACTCAAAACATTTAAACAGAAAGCACCCGGCCCCACTGGCATCACAACCCTCCAACTCAAACATCTACCCAAAAACATGATATACTACCTTATATACATATTCAATCACTCCATCTCCGCTGGATACTTCCCCGACTCGCTGAAACACGCCATCATGATCTTCCTCCCCAAACCCAACACATCACAACACCAAGTTCAAAACTACAGACCAATTTCATTACTAGACATACACCGGAAGCTCTTGGACAAAATACTTAACAACAGACTATATGAACACCTCACCATCCACAACATACACAACAATAAGCAACACGGTTTTAGGAAACACAGAGGGACACATACAGCACTATCCACATTCCACGAAACACTAGCCATACAGTTAGCACAAAAACACACCACCGACATAGTGCTCCGTGACGTGGCCAAAGCCTTCGATAAGGTTTGGCACGCCGGACTACAATACAAAATCATCCAACTCAACCTCCACCCATCCTTCACTAAAACACTTGCAGACTACCTTACAGACAGAACAGCATCCATCAGAATAGGCAACCACGTAGGTCCCCCAATACAACTGCACACAGGTGTCCCCCAAGGGGCTTATCTCTGCCCCACATTATACAGCTTCTACACACATGACCTCCCACCACCACTACCCAACACAGATTACATAGCATTTGCAGACGACATAACACAAATAACAACTGGACGCTACAAACACAACTATGCTGCACAACAAACACAACACGCCATCCAACATATAAATACATTCAAAACAAATGGTTAATTAGGACCAATACCCAATACAGCCAAGTTCAAATTCATCCCATCAATAGAAAAAATACATCTGACATATTCATAGACAACATTTACTACCCATACACAAACAACGGTAAGGTTTTAGGTTTACAATTTACAACACATGGTTTTAGGTCCCAAGTAACAGTTAGGAAAGCAATAGCTCTTACAAATCTTTATAAAATATACAGATTCTATCACCTTTCTCCGATTATAAAACGTACTCTATACCTCACCCTTGTTAGGTCAGCTCTTATTTATCCCTCACTACCCCTATACACACCCTATCCAAAACAGCAATATCACAACTACAGAAAGTCCAAAACAAAGCACTCAAATTCATCACAAACACACACTGGTCCGACTTCATATCCTCCCAAACACTACACGAACAATGCAACATTCTCACAATAAACACAGTTCTCCACCAACAAGCACGAAAAACCTGGTCCACCATCAAAACATACGATCCCCAACTCTTCAACCAACTGACACTCCCCCCACACGCCATAGCAAGGCAGCACCGGCTGTTCCACAGCTCAAAAATACTTGCACTAGGTCCCCCACCTCCACCACTCTACAAATAACTACACAGAGGACCATGCTGCACCCGTACGAAGTTGTTCTCATAACAGTTGGGTGTGGCTGGTCCCAAAACAACACAACACTAAGCACTCATGACACCATCGCCATGACGGACTGACGTTACTCACCGAGAGTGACGTACATGCAGTAAAGACGTGACCGAAACCAAAGAACTAACTCTACCTTCCTCTGAGTCTCGAGCGACTCACCCATCGCCTTCATCTTCATCAATCATCATCACCACCCATCACCACCCACCACCCATCATCACCTACCTTCCTGAAGTATCCAAAATTCCAAAGCCCCGACGGGTTCCCAACCCAAACCATCTATAGCTAAGCCAATTATGCGCAATGCGCCTTTTCATCTCCTACTGTCTTTCCATTTCTCCTTCTTTCTGGCCACTCTGCGCAACCTCTTGCTCTTTTCCACTCTTTAATACCTACTGGCACCGCACACACAAGCCACTCCTAGGCCCCTCGCGGCAACTAGTGTGGTGTTCTCCTTGTGCTCCCTTGGAAGCCTCAGACCAGCAGCCTCCAACCTTGGATTAGCAGCCTTCGTGTCGTGAGTGTCGCTAGGAATTAGTGACTTTACTTTTTTGCCTCTGTCTCTACATTTCTTTTGTACATACGACTGCAATCCTATCATATACTTGTGTTTTCGCTCCCCCCTACCCATACCCTCATGCCCCCTCCCCCAGGGAGCACTACTGCCTCGAACCCGACAGGCTTGCCCCAGTGGGCGTGAGGCAGTGGCCCCCCACCATCATTATCATCACGATCCCGACTACCCTCATCCTCATCACGCCACCCTCCTTCATCCTCATCAGCCCTCATTCCGCCCCCACAAACAACACCAACTGAACGCTCGAGACCTCAAAGGCTCAAACCTACCGTATCCAGCTCAAGAGAATTGACCCTTGACTGACAACAGACAGACAAAAAATCTTCAACACGACATTCAAGGAACTTGACGCGCCTCTCATCCGACTGACAGACACAATCAACGGTTTCTACGCTGTAACGGATGACGCTTCCGCCATTGACAAATTGACCTCCCGTAAAGCCACTGAACTATTCAAAAGAATTAACCTGACGCCCGTTATACCACATGACCTACGGGCTAAAAGAACTATGTTCGTAAGACAACTGAACAGGGACGTTGGTAGCCACACCGTCGACGAACTAAAACAATTAATTACTCACCACTCACGATGAAAATCATCACGACAGATACCACAATAGCACAAAGAGTACTCACCGATGGCTAATATCTATATAAAACAAAAATCACCCCCTCACAGTGCGAGCAGGAAAGATAAACTCACCTCCTCATCTGCTACAAGTGCTACAAAATGGAAGATCACCCGACTCACCAGTGCACCGCAACCACTCCATCCTGTTCAGAATGTGCAGCTAAAGACCATATATACACTCAATGCACCAATCCATCCAAAAAGTGTCTAAACTGCCAAGGCGAGCACCGCACACTCGCCGCAAATTGCCCGTACCGCAAACAAGTCACACAGACAAAGCTACAAACTCAGCAGAAAAAATTCAGCAAAAAAACAATCAAACATACGTGGATATTGCGAAACAGGCTATACAACAAACAAATACCCTGCAGCACAACATAACTCTCATAAATTCGACTCAAAGTATACTTACTGCTCTGATCCTGGAAGCACACATAGCTAGTCTCTCCCGTCAGCAAGGATTCGGCGAAATACTATCCAAATCGCTAAAAGACAACTATAACATAGACGCAGTATTTCCGGACCGCGACTCTGCAAAAATTTTTAACTTCTTCTACTCGCCCAGCACCAGAGCTACCGACGCTGACTTCGACTTGAGCACAGAATACATCGATAACGACAACGCACGACAACCTACTTTAAATCTATCTCGCCCACCAACTGACGACGATAGCCACAGAGACAGGACCCAGCCAACCAAGGCCTCCAGTGACCTCGACTTACGGAAGAGGAAATTAAGCGACGACCAATTTAAAGACTCATTCATTCCAATAGCGGGACAAGACAAGCCCATACCCGTAAAACTTTTCAGAAGCAGGAAAGATCCCCGTGAAGTTCCACAGGAACCGAGCGACAACTGGTACACGGACGAGCTACGAAAGCAGGAATACGGACTAAAGATCTCAGTGAGGGACACAGATTCGATGAAAATAGTAGATTTGATGAGACGCGACAAACTCAAGTTCAACCAAGCCACCATCAATCTAATTCCAAATGACTTTTTCAACAGCATGGACCGAATCATTAATTACCATTACAACAACCACATCCAAAAAAACTAAAGCTTTAACCTCTAAACCTCCACTTCAAACATGACTCCACTGCGCACAATAAAAATATTACAACACATCGTCCAAACCTGGAACAAGAAATTCGCGCTGTCCAACATTTACAATAACATCGACCCAGACATCATCCTCCTCAACGATCACTCACTCATCAACAACAGCCCTCTGAATATTTTAAATTATCACACATATACCTGCAACAAAAAAAAACGAATCTCATGCCATTGCAAAAAAAGTCACATTCCGTACAAATTAGATGACAACTTTAATTCTGATATGCTCGTCATTACTAAAGACACCCAATAGAGTCCAGTCACAATAGGAACTGCCTACATACCTCCAAGCATTAGCCACATCAACTGCATCGACTTTCATACTCTCCTTAACTGATCTCACTCGTTTCATCTATTCGCAGACATAACCCCTCAACCGCCGTATGTCACTCTCCGGGAACATGACTTTCAGCTTAAATTATACGTTAACTATTGAAAGTAGCAACCTGAGGACATTTGTACGCAACAGAGAACATTTTAAAGCTATAGTACGAGGGCAACCAACAGTGCAAGTAATTGCGCTCACTTGTAAAGTATCATTTTTGGGAAGTAGATGTGTGACAATATGTAGATGTGTGGTTACTCATGTCAGGCGGTAGAGGGTTAAATGCCAGTCACCCATCGCTAGGGAACGCAAATGCCAACCACTCAGGAAAGTAGCTTCACTCCCGAATAGCACAGGGAAAAAATCACCCACCTAGGCCCCTATTTCCCCACTCTCATCACCCATAGAAGCACTAAGTCGCCAGAAAGAGTTCTCCAAAACAATAGGGCCCTCCACAACATTTACCTACAACCCTGACCAATCCCCCCTTTCAGATCACATTTCAATCATCGGCACCATCTCCGCCAATCCATTACAGATTCCAATTCGACAACGTAAATCATTCTTCAGAGCCAACTGGACACAATCCAAAGGACCACTCTAGCACCATCCAGTACCCTCGGCCCCCGTGGTCATTGTTGGTGGTTTTGACAGTGCTCTCCTCTCGTGACCCATTTGGAATTAGCAGCCCTCTCACCGTGAGCGCCTGTCACTAGGAACTAGTGACTATTCTTTTTTGCATCATTTTCTACTCTCTTTTTTTTTTTTTGTTCATACGAATGCACCCCATTATATACCTGTGCTTTCGCTCCCTCCTCCCTATGCCCTAATGACCCCTCCCCCATCCCTATCAAAATTTGGCGAGCTTGGCGAGCCTGAATTAGGAACCGCCTAGGACTCGGACCGAACGTAAATCAGCTTCTCTATGTCCGCTTTTTGGTCTACATTCCGATCCCCGATTCAGAAGGCTACCAGAGCCTGGTGAGGGGACTGAGGGGATTCTGCCAACTCTTGCCCTACTCTCAGGAGACCATAAAGTCGGCCAGGAGGTTCTGACTAGACGCTGATTGCGATCAGTTGGCCAACTGACCCAGAATAACTTTGCGCTGAGTGTAGTGAGTATTCGGCCGAAGCCTAGGCGGTCCCCGAATTTTGTTAGGGATGGCCCTATCGAAACTTTTATTCCTGTCAGCCGCTGGCACAAGGACGCCCCAAATTCTTGTTACGGTGTAAATTAGAAGCTCTATGTCCGCTTTAGGTTCCGGTTGCCGTAGCGAAATAAGCGCCGAAATGGAATCTTGTGAAATTATGTTTTCAAGTCCAGCCATGTGGCTTATTGGTCTCAGGCCAATCTCAATCCTTCAGAATCAGTCCCGTAGTGGAAACGGGCCTTAAGGCCCCCACCCAAATGAAAATTAAGGGTGGCGCACCGATGATCATTGCTGGCGATAGTAATTTATAGGTGGCGTAACAGGAGGTAGCCAGATCTGCCGAAAATCGACAATAAAACATCAATAAATCGAAAGGGTGGTGAGTATAGGTGGGAGTCATCGATGAATCATCGATGATTTATAGGGTCTGAAACATCTATGGCACAATGCAGACAAATCTCTTGTGAGCCACCTATAACCGTTTGCCCGAACTGCACAGTGCACGAAGGTATTTGCCACTGTAATTTATCCAACGTAGAAAAGTGGTATTGGGTTGCGGGTCATTCGAGATCAAGACCTAACCATGACATCATTCTGTGGGCTTGGCTTTTAAGATTGAGTTATGTTAAGATAATTTAGCGTGAATTAGGTAGGTACCAATAAAACTGACGACAGAAGCAAGGTGCTCACAAAATTTTAAAGCCAAAGTGCAGCCACGTGCTATGTATCAGACTGTTCTTGATATAAATTTTCCGAGGAACAATGAAAAAATTTTGTTGCAATAAATACAGTTCCTCCAAAGATGATGGCATCCAGTTCCTCCATTTTTTCATGTTCACCTGAAATATTGCATAAATTTATTGTGAAATTTTGCGCATGCTGAGATTAATTATTGTATCATTAAGTATAAATTGTATGGATCAAATAAGTGTGTTCCATAATATTTACAATATTCTCAAGTTGCCCCATTTATCTAAACTCAAAAGCCACGTTGATGTAGTCGACAGCGGCTTGACTTCTTTGTAAAGCGCAGCGGCTAGGCATCAAGCGCAGCGAGCGAGTCCAGTATGCACACGTTCATGCCATTTAGCTTGACCCGCGGGTTGGGTTGACGGGCGTCGGCGTTGACTAATCTTTACCTTGTCCTGCTTGAAACATGTGTTTTTCGGGTAATTTGCTTGTCAGAAAAATATCCTTTTTAAGCAGAGGATACAAGTAAATATTCGTTTATCCATCCTGACTTCGATAGTGAAATTTAATATAGTCAGATAATTGTTTTAATTTTGGTAGGTACCAATCTGACTGTCACATAATAGTGATAGTCAGATAATTATTTTGATTTTAAGTCTAAATTCCTAATAAAGTGGCCCCAGTATCTTCCCTACGCAAAAGATTGAAGATTAGGCTAGAGAAAATGGTGAGTAGAAGTGGTGCAGGTATTTCACGCCTGACATTTCAAAATAATCGAGCGATATCAAAATTCATTATTTCACGTAAAAATGTTTTTGGTGAAAATTTATCGTATCAACCGTTGTCAAAATTGGTGTAATGTTCACATAATGAAACTTCGATACTTATTAAGCATTTCCCCGTAGCCTTTACTCTGAGCTGAATCGTCGTTCGTTATGGATAAATGAAGTTCCTTTCAGCGGCTGTTTACTCGAATGTAGCAGCATGTTCAAATAAAATAATTATTGTGGATGGAACCATCTAATCATCACGGTGGTAGCATTAACTTCTCTCATTCGATGAAATTAATATTTGCAATACTTCAATTAAATGTCTTAAAATTACTCGATTGCCATGTCCTCAACGATGGCACAACTGTAGAGGCACGGCTTAACGTGGGGGAGATCGGAGTTTGAATCCTGCAGGCAGGGACTTTCTTCAATTAGATTTCTCACGAGGTATGTGAATGGTACTCTGATAATTTGTTCCTGCTGTATGTGTGACATTGTTACTTGTATTGCCATGGTGGATTTGCATACGTAGCTCTTAGAATGGTGATTGTATGAAGATACAAAAGCATTGGATATGAAACTAAATTAAAAATTTTCATTGACTTCATTTCAACGGTGCCAACATTGGCACCTCCACCGGTGCCAATGGGTAGTTATTGGCGGAAGAAGATCTTTACGGATAGGGTGGCTAAAGGCAGGTTATAGGTCTGGGATGGGAGATGCACGCCACCCGGCCTCTCATGGCAACGTGGTTCACCTTGTGCAGTGCTTGTGCTCCCTCCTGATTTCTGGATTAGCAGTGCTGAATACCGAACCGTAAGTGGTGTCACTAGGGATTAGTGACCTTATTCTTTTTTGTATCTTTCTCTACCATTCTATTGTATATTGTACCGCCCCATCACCAATACTTGTGTGTTCGCTCTCCCCCCTCCCTCCTTCCCTATGCCCCCTCCTGTAGGGGGCGCAGCCGCCCCGAACCCGACGGGCTCGTCCCAGAGGGCTAGGGGCTCCTTTCCCAACCCACGACCTAGACTACCCTCATACTCATCACGCCACCCACCTTCATCATCACCAGCCCTCATTCCGCCCAATCAAACAACAACAACTGATCGCTCGCGAACTCAAACCTACCAAATTCAACTCAAAAGGATTGACCCTCGACTGACGACAGGCAGACAAAAAATCTTCCATACGACCTTCAAGGAACTTGACGCGCCCCTCATTCGACTGACTGACACAATAAACGGTTTCTACGCGGTAACGGATGACGCTTCAGCCATAGACAAATTGACCTCGCGTAAGGCCACTGAAGCATTCAGAAAAATTAACCTAACACCAGTTGTACCACCGGACCTACGCGCCAAAAGAACCATTTTCGTAAGACAACTGGACAGGGACGTTGGTAGCCACACCGCCGACGAACTAAAAAACGAAATCACATCTCAACAATCATGGCTTCAAATTCAAGAAATAGTCAAAATAAAACACTACACCCACGTAATGAAAATCATCACAACTGATACTACAATAGCTCAAAGAGTACTCACTGATGGCTTCTATCTCTGCAATACGAAAATCACCCCCTCACAGTGCGAGCAGGAAAGATATACTCACCTCCTCATCTGCTACAAGTGCTACAAAATGGAAGATCACCCAACTCACCAGTGCACCGCAACCACTCCATCTTGTTCCGAATGTGCAGCTAAGGACCATATATACACTCAATGCACCAGTCCATCCAAAAAATGTCTAAACTGCCAAGGCGAGCACCGCACACTCGCCGCAAATTGCCCGTACCGCAAACAAGTCACCAAGACGAAACAACAACACAGCAGGAAAAAATTCAGCAAAAGAACAATCAAACTTACGTGGATATCGCGAAACAGGCTTTACAACAAACAAATACCCCACTGCACAACCTGACTCTTACGAACTCGACACAAATTAAACTTACTGCGCTGATACTGGGAGGCACACATTGCAAGTCTCTCTCGCCAACAAGGATTCGGCGAAATACTATCACAATCGCTAAAAGACAACTATAACATAGACGCAGTATTCCCGGACCGCGACTCAGCAAAAAAAAATTAATTTCTTCTACTCGCCCAGCACCAGAGCTACTGACGCTGACTTCGACTTAAGCACAGAAACATTGATGACGAAGACTCACGACAACCTACTCTAAATTTGTCCCGCCCACCAACTGACGACGATAGCCGCCGAGACAGGACTCAGACAACCAAGGCTTCCAGTGACCTCGACCTACGGAAAAGGAAACTTAGCGACGATCAATTCCAAGACTCATTCATTTCAGTAACGGGACATGATAAATCAATAGCTGTAAATATATTCAGAAGCAGAAAAGATCCCTGTGAAGTCCCACTGGAACCGAGCAATAACTGTTACACTGACGAGCTACGGAAGAAGGAATACGGACTAAAGATCACAGTGAGGGTCATAGAGCCGATGAAAATAATTGATTTGATGAGACGCGATAAACTAAAATTCAACCAAGCCACCATCAACCTTATACCAAATGACCTATTCAACAGCATAACATAACATAACATAATGATGTCGGCGCTGAAATGTAGGCCTGACGTGGCCTGTCGCCGATTCTTTTCCTTTTCGTGCCTTATTCATAGATCTAAACTCGTGTCATTTGACCGGATCTTTTCATGACTGGCGATAGTTTGAAGTAGCTTGGTGCCGATATTGGGTCCATTGGTCATGGCTTGTAAGTGTCCATTGCCTCTGTGTTCTAAATAAGTTGAGTTTCAATTTCATCCTAAAATAAATAAATTTTTAGTCATATACTTTCTTTATTCTGACGTCAGTGCGTTGTAAAAAAAACAAATTTGCACGCGACATATGTCAACAATGATGAAATGTATATAAGTGACAAATTTTCTCTTGCTTCTTTGACTATACAAAACGTTCTTTTCTACAACCCAGCCAATTCTGCACTGAGCTTTGGAAGCTGCTCGAGGCTTCCTTAGATAAAGAAACTTCACGTTTCCTGCAGCAAGAATTACCGTCAACTGGGCTCCCACCGCTCTCCTGTTTGACGTGTGACAAGAGCACCCCTTCTCGCACCACCAACCAGGCCGTCTTGTTATATTAATCCGGTGCGATACTGGGTAGGCTTTGGCCATTCCAGCTGGCGCACCACCGATCTATGGTGATGACATGGATGCTGGAGGCAAGTCTTTAGCAGTAAATCGGCCCCTCGTGGCAACGTGGTTCACCTTGTGCAGTGCTTGTGCTCCCTCCTGATTTCTGGATTAGCAGTGCTGTCTACCGAACCGTAAGTGGTGTCACTAGCTAGGGATTGGTGACCTTATTCTTTTTTGTATCTTTCTCTACCATTCTATTGTATATTGTACCGCCCCATCACCAATACTTGTGTGCTCGCTCTCTCCCCTCCCTCCTTCCCTATGCCCCCTCCTGTAGGGGGCGCAGCCGCCCCGAACCCAACGGGCTCGTCCCAGAGGGCTAGGGGCCCCTTTCCCAACCCTTTCAATACAAAATGCGTTAATACAGTTCAACCGCATTGTGAAAAGGCAAGCTGTGAGCCCGCGCAGCACGCACGTCTGTCTTGTGACACGGCTCAACCGCGACTGGACCGAATCACTAGTTGTTGTGCATGGACCGAATCACTACCACCACAACAACTACCTCCTAAAAAACTAAAGCGTCAACCCTTAAACCACCCCTCCCAACATGACTGCACTGCGCACAATAAAAATATTACAACACAACGTCCAAACCTGGAACAACAAGAAATTCACGCTGTCCAATATATATAATAACATCGACCCAGACATCATCCTAATTAACGATCACTCACCAACAACAGCCCCCTGAAGATTTTTAATTACCACACATACACCTGCAACAAAGAAAACGAACCTCATGCCGGTGCTGCCATTGCAATAAAAAGCCACATTCCGTACAAACTCCATGACAACTTTCATTCTGATATGCTCGCCATTACTATAGACACCCTTCAGGGCCCTATCACAATAGGAACGGCCTATATTCCTCCACGCATTGGCTACATCAACTACATCGCCTTTCCGACTTTCATACTCTCCTTAACAGACCTCACCCGGTGTACCTATTCGCAGACTTAAATGCTAGCCACCCATCGCTAGGGAACGCAAGTGCCAATCACTCAGGAAAGCAGCTTCACTCCCTAATAGCACAGGGAAAAATCACCCACAGAGGCCCCTATTTCCCTACTCTCAACACCCATAGACGCACTACGTCGCCAGATCGAGTTCTCCAAAACAACGGAGCCTTCCACAATATTCACCTACAACCCGGACCAATCACCCCCTCAGATCATATTCCAATCATCGGCACCATCTCCGCCAATCCAATACAGATCCCAATCTGACAACGTAAATCATTCTTCAGAGCCAACTGGACACAATACAAAGAGCTACTTTCGCACCATCCAGTACCCTCTATGCCGGACCCTACCCTCGAGGAAATAGACCGCTACCTCGAAAACTGGACGAAATTAATTCAAGGCGCGACAGACAGAGCCGTCCCCAGCATCGCACACCGCATCATCCCCGGTATAAGACCGACACACGAAACTCTTCTAATCCAGACACAGTATCACGCTACCCTGCAACACATATCAACTCATGGCCCTTCGATAGCTCTCAACCGCCAACTTATACTGTAGCTCTGCGTACACAACTCCAAACCGCTTACCAACGCCTCAAAACAACATGGCAGGAACTCATCAACACACTCGAGCTCCAGCAAGACCCTAAACAATTCTGGAAATCAGTCAAACGGATGCTTGGTTCTAATACGAAACAGTCAGCCCCATACCTCAAACACGAAAACACTCAACTAGACACTCCCCAAGAGAAAGAACCCATATTTAGACAACACTGGCAAAACATATTCCCCGAGACCGACAACGATGATTTCAATACCGATCACATCAATACCATCCAAGAACACATGAACAACATCAGTCAACACACATCACCTTACCACACAGGAGACCTGTCTAGATTACACCCTCTAACTTTCCCACCCATCACTACGGCCGAACTCAATCAATCACTTCGCACCTTCAAACAAAAAGCACCTGGTCCCACCGGGATAACCTTCCTGCAACTCAAAAATCTCCCTCGGAATATGATCCAATACCTTCTCTATATTTTCAATCAGTGTATTTCCGCCGGTTACTTTCCGGATTCACTCAAACACGCAATAATGATATTCATCCCAAAACCAAACACATCACAACACCAAGTAAAGAACTACAGACCAATCTCTCTCCTAGACATCCAAGGCAAGTTACTAGACAAAATACTCAACAACAGACTATACAGCCACCTCCAGACACACAACATACTAAACCCGAGACAACACGGATTCCGGAAATATAGAGGCACACACACCGCACTGGCTACATTTCACGAGACCCTCGCCATACACTCTGCACAAAAGCACAAGATAGACCTGATCCTACGTGACGTTGCCAAAGCTTTCGACCGTGTGTGGCACACCGGCCTAGCCTACAAAATCTCTCAACTCAACCTGCACCCATCATTCACGAAAATACTGATTGATTTCTTCACAAACAGAACAGCACACACTCCATCCCGATCGGCAATATCCAAACTCCAAAAAGTACAAAACCGAGCCCTCAGATTCATAACCAACACGCACTGGTATGAGTTCATCACCTCTCAAACTCTCCACGAACGATGCAATTTACCCACGATCAATACAGTCCTGCACGAACACGCCCGCTACATCTGGCGCAAAATGGAGATCTACGAACCCGAACTTTTCAACCAACTCACCTTTCCACAGAACATCACTTATAGAGAACATCAACGGTTTCAAAGCTCCAAGCTGCTGGCATTGGGCCCAACGCCTCCCCCCATCTACAAATAACGATGCATCAAACAACACTAGAGTTAGGTCGCCCACCCCACCACTATACACATAAATACACAGCGGACCATGCTGCACCCGGGCGGTAGGTGTAAATGATCACGCCAGGGTGTGGATGGTCCCTAAACATCACACGCCGTCTAAGACACCACCAGAATACTAGCATTAGGTCCGCCCCACCACTATACACATAAATACACAGCGGGCCATGCTGCACCCGGGCGGTAGGTGTAAATGATCACGCCAGGGTGTGGATGGTTCAGACAAAGAGCTACGCCCGACATGACCTTAGACTAACCCTAGCAGCCCTAAAACACTCGCTATATCCTAAGCGTTCCACCGCCCATCATCGTCATCTTAACCAATATCATCAACGATAAAGTAAACAAACAAGAATAATAAGCTAACGACCGTAACATGAGAGCGAAGCTCACAACATATTGAGCACATATTACGACATTGCCCATTGAGAACAGCATCATCAATACACCAAAAGTAAATAATGAACCACAATCAAGCCCACAGAACTCCACACAACTAACCAAAGCCCTGACGGGTCCCCCCCCCCAAACCCTAACAAAACCCCTAAAACCTAAAACCAACCCAATTATGCGCAATACGCCTTTTCATCTTCTACTGTCCTTTCCATTTCCCCTTTTTCTTTCTGGTTACTCTGCGCCACCTCTTGTTCTTTTCCACTCTTTCCTAGTGGCACCGCACACACACACACACACGCCACCCTTAATTTACTATATCAATCATAGTTGCTCCACCTATGGCGTCCGCCGATAGCTATCATAAAAACATAACTGCTCCACTCTTAATTTTTATTTAGGCAGTAGCTAACTATAAGTGCGCCGTGATGGAACTGTCGTTAAAGTTACTCCGACCTAACGGTCGATGTCTTAGCTTTACCTGTATCGTATCCCTCGCATATAACCACCCCGTATCGAGATAAGTACTTTAGACAGATTGTGTCTTACTTATCCCTCACGCACTTAGTCGCGAATTCATGTCCTCAGATTCAGGTAGAAAAATAATGAGTCTGGAGGTGCAATAACGTGCATCCGAGAACTTCGTTTATGGCGATATCATTAAGCCTTAGTATCATTAGTATTTGTTTGGGACGTAGTAGTCCCAGACCAAGATGGTCGCCGCCTCTGATTATCGTTCATCCGCCCTCATTTGGGCCACCTGATGCACGATGCTTTTGCTTGCTTCTCGCCGCTGGTAGTGTTGCAGGGGAGGCCGATCTGGGATTGTGCCCAGGAACACGTCCAGTTGTCTCTTGAAGGTCTCCAGGGTGAGCTCCCCCTCTCTTAGATCCCTTGGTAGGGCGTTGAACAGCCTTGGCCCTACCACGGCAAGTGATCCTTCCGGCTGTGATTGAAATCTGGCTGAGGATCTGTTACGTAGTGGGGGGATCTTGCACAGTCTCCCCCTTCTCTCGTTGTGATATGTCTTAATCCTGAAAGTCTCGCTCTCGAAGTTTGGCACCATTCCGGTTATCATTATCCATGTGTACAGAATGACATACCTCTCCCGTCTCCTCCGCAGTGAGTACAGACCCAGTCGCTGTAAGCTCTCCCAATAGTTAAACTTCTCCATCCCTCTGATCCTGGAAGCGAAAGTTTGTTGGACTCCTTCCAGTTGCCGTATTGCGCCTAGTGTGAACGGAGTCCAGAGCTGGCAGCAGTATTCAAGGATAGGTATTACAAGGGCTCTGAAGAGTATGATCATCGGTTCCGCTTCTCTCGTTCTGAATATCCCGTGGTCTAACAACAAGTTCTGTTGACTTCCTGAATGAAGCTATGATTAAACATTTTTTTCCGAAAACGTTCCTTTGTCAAAGATTCGTCCTAAAATTTGTATGGGTAACTAACGCGATGTGAACTCGTACGCAGTGACCAATGTTCTCCTTTATAGAATGTTGTTTTTCCCGCGGGCCAGCAACAGTATGTAATTATTGCTCAAGCATCAGTCAGCAAATATCTGGATTATTATAATTATTTCTAACAATCATAATAATATTAGTGTATTATAGTTATTCGGGTGCTACCATGCAAAGTCGATATTGTTTTCATTTGCTCTTGAGTTGCCTCTGAATTTACGTAATAACTGCAAAAAACTTGTATCATCAATCATGAATTTTTCGGTAATTTTCGATACCGATCGTAGTAAAGTTTATTTTCCCTCACTGTAGGTTCATCATCTTGGGTAACGATGACACCGTATTGCATGCTCTAGAGACGTTCGTGTCTGAGTGGCCGCCACTATTCAGAAGTCGCCTCACTCTGAGCTACCGCCCAGTCTTCATACCAGAAGGCTGGCACCTGATGGACCTCTACGAGAAATGCGCCACGGAAAAGCTGTTCCTGCCGTGGGTGTTGCCGGAGTTTGACGCGGTGGTATACATGGACACAGACCACGTGTTCATGAGACCTCCTGAACACTTGACTGAACACTTCAAGTATTTTGATGAGAAGCAGATTCTTGGTGTGGCGCCTGTCGATGGATATTACTTGCAGTTTAATATTGAGGCAAGAAACATGGAATCAGAGAACTATTGCTCTTGAACGAAATATAATTTTTCTAGTAAATGCAAATTACAACATTCAAAGTGCTGCAAAACGCATGCTGTTCTTTTGAACGTACGTATAACATATTTTTATAAAAATACTCGCTAGTATACCCAAGCAAAAATTGAAGTATTAGCAACAGAAAAATTAGATACAATTTTCAAGAGCCAAGTGAAGTTTTTATATATTTGACACGAATATGTTAAAATCGAGTTCTGTTTATCAAAGTTTTCCCTTCTCATAATGATATTCGGTATTTTTTAATCTGCGTAACTCAGGTGTAACACCGAGTGTCATACACTAAAATACTCTCATTTGTTTGGCCTTGCAAGTTATTTATTTCACCTTGAGTAAAATTATGCAAGTAACTCTACTGATCTTCAACAGACGCCATATTATGGCAAGCAAGGCCTGAGCTCAGCCCTACTGGTGGCCAATCTCACGCGGTGGCGGGACCTTCCTTTCCATTGGCTGTCCATGGTCAAGAGCGTGGCAGAAATTTTCAAGGAAAGCATCATCGTGGGGGAGCAAGATATATTCAACATCGTGTTTAGTGAGGTGAATGATTTCCAAATAGGTCATAATTCAATTTTTCTTATCTTACAATATTGATTACTGTTCACAATCGAGCAATTTAACATTGTCTTGCGGAAAGTCCGTGAAACCAACCGAACGTACGTTTTTTACCTTCAAACGACAAGGATAATCTTGCAGCCGAAACAATTCATTCAATTCAATAGTTATTTTTCACACAAGATATTTTTTACATGTCTTGAGCATACCTTGAGAGAGTTATTATTCTATTAACTCCTAAAATGTGCAACCAAATGTGCGTAACTAGAATTCAGAGTACTCACTTCAATATGGATGGTGATTCACACTTTCGCTCCAGTTTCCAGATTACATATATGACCTAAGCTGTGATTGGAATGGCAGCATCGAGCAATGCCTGACAACGAACTGGAACTGCAGCACCATTGAGAAAACAGGCGTCTCTTTGGTACACGGGGCCAGAGGGAGATTTTTTGCGGAAGAACTTAGTACTTTTCCGATCGGTAACTTCTTCCTGCGCTTAGTGATCCCGGTGGAGGTGAGAATTGCTATCAAAGCTTAGTTACTGATCAAATTATTTTACCTCATCCCTTCTTTTTTCTCAGCATTTAAACCTTAGGTTTTTCCAATTTAAAAGAAGAATTCTAGATTATTGAGATCAAACTCTTGTAAATTTTCAGCATATGCAAAGAGATATTTGGGTTGTGATGAGAATGAATCTATTCGTCTGGCTCAAATTTTATGTGAAATAATTTTAAAGTTGGATAATCCTAGATTTTACAGGCTCGCATTTAAATATATTAGACGGCTCGCTTATACAATAAATCTTGAAACTTCTATCCGCATTTCACGTGACTAATTATGAAGCACGGGATGTGTAGTGCATCTCAATTCAAAAACGATTTTCACTTCGTCCTGTATGATGGATTTGCATTGCGTTATGAAAAATTAAATGCATATACTTTTTCTTAATTCTTGACATGAGTTGTGAAATTCGTACGATTGGAAGTTAATATATTTTTTGCAGCGTTCATTCTTTGAATATTCGAATGTATGGACAGCCAACCAACTCAATACTACTATAATTTCGTACATGGAGGCATGATGCGTTAATTTGTGAACTCTAAATTATTAAGTAAAGAAACTTGAAATTATTGGAACAAACCATGAGTATATGACATCATTTTCTACTGCATCAGGTCATCATTTTCTACTGCATAGTCGTAGACATTGATTTAATCATAAAATCATCTAAACTCACTCCCACGTAGAACAATTGAAAGTGAGACGTGTGTATCATAGAAAATAATATTAAATATCAACCATGATCAGTCCTTCATCACTTTCTCGCGAAATGGTCACCAATTTGGGATCGCACTAATAAGAATTCATACAGTAAAATTATTAAAACCAATGAAATCTATCAACGCCCCCAAATGATCGCCAATATGTTATTTCCCATGATTGAAGACGACGTTGGAATTATGGATGATAGTGTTTCATCTATCGCCTAATATAATTCATGTTGAACTCTTTCAATTGGAGTGATTACTCCTTCAAATTTTAAATTACGTTCTGGTTCAGATATTCATAATTTTTCATTTGTCAGGCTGGTTCTGACGGGCTTACTCTAGCGGTGCGAGTGAAAAGGTTCTCGAGTCTCAACAAATGACGAATTGACCTCGGAGGATAGTAACGACACATGAATATCTCAACACTTCCTATATTAGAAAAAACAGGGCACTCAATTACAGGGCTGGAACACGGTGCTAATAATTCAAAACACAATCCTGATTACGGAAAAGTCTAGCCCAGACCTAATCAGACATGAACAATAGCTAAGACCCTAGTAAATCAGACTAGGACCATAGTAAATCACACTGGCACAGACCGGATAATTTTACCCAAATCTCAAAGCAAATAGTCACACTGCCAAGCTCAAATTCTGAACTAAGTATATCACCTGGACTTGTGGAGGAGGGCAATCCACGGGAAATATAACTGCGAAGCTTCGATATTAGGCTTGGGAAGTTTATGTTGTGACTCTTGACGATGTTCTCTGGGCGAGATTCACTCGCGTAGTCTCCTCGGAGCCCTTAGAGCTTAGACCTAGAGCGTGGCTTCTATGAATTATTTAGTCCGCGTTCCCGTGAATGCTTTTACCTCGTAAAATGAAGTGGGTGCTGGCTATAGTAGAAATGCAAGTTCGGTCGGCGGCTGTCCGGTCGCAGACTCTCGTGGTGACTAAATTGGCTTGGGACTCGTAGGTCGATCACAATTTCATCGTCGTAGATACTCGTATTTCTTCTCCGTAGACTCTGTCGTAGTTCTTGGCTTCGTTAAAAAACTCTATGGTAGTAGGTATCTCGTAGAACTCTGCTTCGGTGAAAATCTCTGTCATCAGGTAACTCGTAGAACTCGGCTAGCATTATAGCTTCCGTGCCGTTAATTCTGGTTGTTGTCGTCGCGATTGTCTTTAAACACTGCGCACCTCACAAATACGCCGGGCGTCTATTGACCGGCTAAGACTTCGCTCCGGGCTCGACTGACTCCCGGCGGCTCCCGCAGTACGCCCGTGCTGCTGAAATACCTCGCAACCCGCAATGCCGCGTCGCTCAGTTTTTACAACAAACGACCTACATTTTTTGGCCGATACCTTTCTATTTCTACCACATCAATCTCCTTCAAACCATGCCCTCGTTTCTTTATATATGTAATTATTTATGAATTATTCGTGAACTCCTATTCTTATCACCCACGTTTTGCGTGATAACAAATTGTTCCCTGATACGCACACCAAACATAATGAAAATGTTGGTTTGAATGGAGAACATAGAAACAATTTTCTTCGTTTTCATTTTCAATGAATATTGACTGCTGTTTTGTTGCAGGAAATTTTCCTGGCGTGGGAGCGGCACGCCATGACCGCCCCCGTGTCGGTTCTGCTGCACAATTTGACCGCAACTCTGCACGCGCGGGAGGACGAGATGCGGCGGAGGAGAGGCAGCAATGAGACACATCAGTTTTGCAACTATAGCTTCACAAAACTTTTACAAAAATTGGCCGAAAATGTTCTGCAGTAATGTTTACAATTTTTTGCAATTTTAGGCAACAACTGTGGAAGCATCGCAGTGTTTCGATTAGCTTCGTACTTTTCAGCTGACCTGACAGGCTATTTTTCCATTTCTAACATTCATTTTAAGGGAAATTTTTCCAATCATTGTTCATTTTTGTTCCTAGTCGATTTTGAAATATAAATTGTTGTCATGTCGTTTATGTTGTACTCAGAGTTTTTTCTTGTATGTAGTTCCGCAGTTAACGTAGGTAGGTAGCAGTTTCAGCTAGGGTTTCAATCATTAATCAGCATCTACACGGTTAAGTCAGCCAATCTCGTGCGAAAAAATTTCATTCAGTTGACGTGCCTTAGCTCATGCAGAACATTAATTCTCAATTATTCACTTCTTTGACTTCAGCCAGCGCAGCGAGAGCGTCATAATTAAGACCTAAACTTTTTCCATTTTGCTTTTTCGCTGTCTTTTTGTTTGTGTGAACGTTGTTTTTTCTTTTAATTATTTGCGTTGTGTATTCACTTTTTCTACGGTACTCTAGACAAGTTATTTGATCAAATTCTGTAACATTAATCAAATCATCAAATTTCAAATACATCGAAGCGTGTTCGCCAGTTTCGCCGTGGAACCAGTTTCCGTAGCCCAGACCTGCGTTTATTATAATCTTTCTCTAATTTCAAACGCCAAATATCCAACTATCCTATTCTTACTTTCCGTCTACAGTATTTCCTCTTACTGATTTCTCCTAAGTTTCGTGTAAACCACCTTCCTACGTATAAGCTTCTAGCATTAGATGCACCAAAATCTTTGGCTTGGTAATTTTGGTATTTATACTTTTGGCATCATTTGATTCATAATTTTGAGTAGATTATTAGCATAGGTAGCGTCCGTTCAATTAGAAAGTCGTTAAATTATTTTATTTCAGTATCGGGGAACCAAATGGCGAAAACCTTTGAGGATTTTTCTTTGCCAATTGGACCAATTTATTGCGATCATAGTCTTCAAACTGCATTGCAACTAACCCCTAACCATATGCTCAACCCTAATCGCCAGGGGGGTTTGCGTGTCACGCTACAACCTCGGCTGCAAATGATTTCTGCCCTATATTCTATGAAGTATTTTTTAGGTTCATTCCATTTTACATATGCCGCAAATATTTTACCAGGCATTAATAAAGATTGTTATCTAAGAAATGTAGCCTTCAAACTCATAATTGTGAACTGGAATCCATTTTTAAAAATGAGAATGAAACGACCGAATTTCTGGTCTCACGCAGAGCCATTTCCGTGTACGACAATTCCGACCGCTCGATATTGCGGTAATGCTACCGGTAGTGAGGAGACTGTGAGTCATTCACGTGTGCGTGTGCCTGCTAAAGGCCCCTTTCCACTACGGGACTGATTCTGAATTATTGAGACTGGCCTGAGACCAATAAGCCACATGGCTGGGCCTCAAAACCGGCGTGCGCGTTTCCACTACACGCGTGTGCTGGGACTGGGATTGAGACTGACCGTCGGGGCTACCGCACTCGCTGGCCTTTGAAGATAGATTATGCTGCCGCTCTTGCTTTACTAGCTGTTGTCACTATGCGCAGGAGCAAACAAATATCTATTTACCTAATAGCAGTTATGAAACGCAAGAATGGTTTCAAACTTCTCATTAACATAGTTTATCCGTGTAATAACATTCACCAAGGGATTAAGAAACAGCATTATCTTATTATACCTTTAATGTGTCGAGAAAATTAAATGTAATAAATACGTCACAATGTTTAACCATATCTTGTTTTTTGTCTGTAGATTTAGATAGGTATCATAGCGTGTTTCATAAATGCTACTACTACTATTAGTTATTTTGCTTATTTACTATTTACTGAGTATACATACACTGTAAGTACAATAAGATTAATTTAGATTTTTTAATTGACGGACGAGTGAATCCATGTTAATAACCTGATTAAATCTGTTAATAAGAAGTTAGGAATTATTATTTTCATCGATGTTCGTGGATGGATCTAATTTCTCCATCTCCTTACTTATTTTTTCTAATTCTTGAATTCTAAAGACTCTATCTTTGTAAACAGAACTTTTTACTTGCCATAGGCAAGGTGCCTCTCTATATAAATCGATAAGCATTTCAGTAGCATCTCTGCTCTACCCTCCGTGGTGTGACATGGTCAAACAAAAAGCGAAGAGGCAGGCAACGGTGCGTCTATTGGAGCGCCCGCCCAGCGCACAACCTCCTTGAACGAAAGTCACAGCGACACTGCCCCTCGCCCGTCACGCAAGTCTAGTCAAAGATTGAACAGAGCTTCACTCCCCGTCGCGCCAGTCTCTATGGTCGGCAGGTCGGGACTGCCACATTAGTCCGGACTGAAAAAGCCAGTTTTTCATGCGTCAGTCTCGCAGAGTCTCTTAGTGGAAACGGGCCTTAACATATGCATCTTTTGTCGCTGGAGCTTGTGCACCTTCTTCACTAGTCCATGTGCATCTTCATCGCTGGTTTCTTCTTCAATTTTTTTTTCAATAGTTTTTTGATCTCATTGTCTGTGAATTTATTGCCCGCCAGTGCATAAATTACATGAAATGAGACGTATGAGCGCAGAAGAAAGCTCGAGTACACACCAGTCACCCCGTCTGCTGCTCGCTGAACACTGAAGGCTCTGATTGAGAACCGCAAGGCTTCGAACGGGCTCGGCTCTTCCCAATGAGTTTCTTCACAAATTAGGCTGGACTGTGCTCCACTTGTAAATGACATGGCGATATGAATTTTCCATGTTTACCCAGCTATTTATTTAAAAACGGTGGCCAGGAACAAAAAATATGTAAACTTTGTATTAAAAGAGTTATAATTAAAGGAAATTTCAAGAAACTTTGAATATTATTGTTCGTCAAGTCTGTAACTTTTACTCTTTTTTTCGAGATATAAACGGGTTGTAATTTTGTAACTTTTACTTTTTTTCGAGATATAAACGGGTTGTAATTTTTATTCTTTATAGAATGGTATACTCGGCATTCCTTGATCAGGCTCCTTGTTGTAAATCTTGTCTGCCAAAAATAGTTATGACCGAGCCTGTTGATACGCGGAGGGAAAATCCCGCATACTAGCTGCTCAAATGGAGGCGTTGTGGAAGGTATGAGGGGAAAGAGACGTCGTAAATTACTGAACTGTCAGTTCACGACGGGCGGCATGGTGAAGGCGAACTCAATGAGGAGCGAGGAATAATACGTGGCCAGTGGTCGGCCTAGTGCAATTAGTTATAGCCGACCGTTGGCCATTCCTCGGCCACCTGAAAGCGGCCAGTTGCCGCGAGAAAGAGGCTGGCTAGGATATCATATCACAAAGTGTACAAGCTCGAGGGTAGCGACTGGCCGAGCTTCAGGCAGATCAAGAATTACACACGATTGTCGCGAAAACCTCGCTCCCAGACTTCGCTGCATTCTGACTACCAGTCTGCAGTCGTGAGTTGACAAATTGACAGGGGCACAGCTCGCTGCCGATACACGGAACAGCTCACTCCGTGTATCGGCTCCACATAAACTGTGGAGCTCACTCACTCCACAGTTTATGCGTGGTTTGCTAAATGACTTGCCTATTTATTATAGAACAAAGTGGCTAAAATATTATTGATCCGACACCAAGAATAGATTTCAGTTGATGAGTATCTCGACAAACAAGGTAGGTATTATGACGGAGGAGATTTTTACGTAGGTTATTATAAACCTGGGTCGTATTCCCGCGGACCCGTTGCGATTAGGGTTAACTGCATACATTTACGGATTCAGGTCGCCGTACAACTTTAGCGATTGGCCTCAACAGAGTATCATCAGATCCATTCGAGTAAATTTCGATAAATCTTAATTGACTTCATATGAATATAATTATTTGTCCCATTGTGTTAGTCAATTATTATTCCTCACAATAAATTCACGAACTAGAACATGATTCGATTCCAATTGAGTCAAGCAGCCTCTTCGCCTGTCCCTAAAGTGAGCGCATGCGCATGGAAACTCCTGCTACCCAATGTTATCGGTCACTATATTTTATTGCAATTAGGTTATGTAGTCAGGCTCTCGATCTCCGAGGCCTTGTAATATGCAATAATCTAGCCACACAAACGCGTCCAAATACACTACGTCCACCCCGGCCCCCTTCTCCAGCATGGCCAGGATTTGGTGGTGATGCTCCAGTAACTGAGACAAACAGGAACGATTTCGTCTAAAACCGTGTTGCCACATCAGCGAGGCCGAGCAACAAATTGCAGAGGCGCAAGCGGTGTCTGCCATTAAAGAGAATCCCAAATGTTTCAACAAATATGCCCGGTCAGAGGCCAAAATTAGAGCCTCAGTGGGGCCTCTGAAAAATAACGGTGTCCTTGTTGTAGACGACAAGGGCATGTGCGAACTTCTGGGAGCTCAATTTGAAAAAGTATTCAGCGAACCCCGATACTCAAGGCAGGAGAACGAAATTGGAGTCATTCAAGAACTTCCAGGGGAGTTTGAAACGCCGGATCTAGAGAGAAGTATCCATGAATTATCTACGTATTCGGCTCCCGGGCCGGAGGGCCACTAAACCATTTATATTTTTTATATTTCGCCATGACAGTCCAGCAACACTTTCCAGACAGAAAAATTTAACTCAATCCCAATAAAAGTTTCCGTTCCAATTGGATCGCCCCAGTGGCAATTGTCTCGGCTCAGAGGTGAATGAGGCGCAGATCGACCGCGTACGGTGCTGAGCTTATATTTAGCTGCCTTTTTCGTATAAGTCAATTGCCCGGTGTGTCGAATCTGCGTAGTATGACAAAAAATACTACTCAGTACACGCTGCAGTGAGTGACAGATCGAGAGCGCATTTTCTCGTCGACGAAAACGTGAAGTCACGGACGGACGGACATGGCGAGCACAATAGTGCATTTTTTCCATATATGAGAAAATGCGCTAAAAAGAGCTGCAATCGACAATAATAGAAGATTTAAGCTTGAGTCGTATGCTCTGCAACAGTTGTTATTTAATCGGCTTACGCACGTATGCCTCAAAAACGTGGTTCATCTTTATTTTATCGCGCCAGCTGGATAAATTTGTGGAACGGAAGAATCGATTAGAGAATCGATTTTACTTTCCTGGTTAGGTCAGGCTGTCGGCGTTGAATGGCTCACAAGTTATAGGCGTTATATGACATGAGGCGTTATACGACAAAACTTCAAGGCCTCATTGTATGGAAATGTATTCCTCAGATTCAGTTACTTAGTGCTGTATAATGTAGTTTCATTAGGTTAGTAACTGGAGTCGAGCATCATTACTAATTTGTTCTTTGTTTATTGTTAACTGTGAATGTTAAACGTATTGATTCTGGAAATTTCAATCAAAAGCAGCAAAGTCAAAAATGACCCTTAATTGCAAAGTGACTTTTGACAAAATTTTGGTTCACTTCATTCTGTCATCGTTGAATGCAGAATTTTAAGGACCTTGCAGAACAAATTGTCCGATAGAAATTCAAGGTGACAAAAGTTACGTGACATGAAACGGCAATTAATTTAACTGTTTATTTTTAAAACGTGGTTCAATCCGAAGTATATATGGATGGAATAGGTGAAATTGCCTTGACTTGCATTACCCCGAATAATTTATTTTCATGTAGCCGTTGAAATTTATTTGGAAAGTGATTTTTGCCCACATTTTAGAAAAAACGCCATATTAAAATGGTGAGGAGTTTTAGTCTATGCATAGAAATTGAGCCTCTGATAGACTTTCCTCTGATCTTAAAACGAAGCGAATAGTGCTAGGCTGAATATATAATACATCGTGCAGAGATTCAAATGCCCCCTCCCTTCCCCCAGTATACGTAGGGAAGGGAGGGGTATTTATTAACACCCTTTCTAGATTCAGCCGTGTCCGTCCCGAAAATATCAGGTGCCAAATACGCGCACCCCAAGATCGCCCCAAGCTCGTTTGGTCTGAAACCGGATTTTATTCAGACGCTTATTTCGCTTGCACAAACAGAGAGTAAAGCGGACACAGAGCCGTTTATTTACGCGCTGGGCGAGCAAAAGGCGTCTTTAAACCAGAAGTTAACCACCCTCAAAATTTTGATACGGATCAGGAATTTGAAAGCAAAGACAATACCACAAACATACACAATTTCTTTCTAAGAGAAAACCAATCGGAGTACAGCTCCATTGTCAGTTCATAAGTCCTAGAAAAAATAAGTCCATAGAAATGGCAAATTTTTGTGGTATTGTCCTGGCATTAAAATTCCTGGTTATCTTGCGATTTAAGCGAACAAGTGCTTGTAATACATATATTTGATAGGGATAGGTCAATATTTTATCTTACACACTCATACCAGAAAGAATAAACACGAGTTTCTTATTGGGTATGAAAATATTGAAACATTTCTCGACGAATAAATTTTGACATCAAATGACTGAGAACCGATTGATATATTATGTAATATAGGCTCATCTTCAAAACATGTGAGAAGATACATTAAACGTATTAATTACTCGTATATACTCGTAATATTAAGATCAAATGATTATTGGCGGGCAGAAGGCTGGTAAAGTCATGAAATGATAATCTAACTAACGATCAATTCAAAATGAAAATGGGATGTATGAAACACTCCATGCCTATTCTCAGAAGATTGTGATGACATCTGCTCCCCAGAACACTTTTCAAAATGAGATGATTACACCGTTAATAAAAAAAATTAATTGTACATGCAGCCGTAAATCCTTCAATTTTTGTATTCCTCAATCAAACTTTGTTAAATATTTGTATTCCTAGCGAAAAATCCGTAATGAAAATGCTAGATGAACCTTGAAAAGATACGTCTTGATCAGAAGCTGCAGGCAGCGCCACGCTCACCAGGAAAATATGATATAAAATCGGAATAGGATTAGCTCCACTTCGAAATGCTTGAAGTGAAGATGATCAATCATCAACCATTTTTCCCTGTCTATCGATCATTCATACTCTTACGCATTGACGGTCATGCGCATTGACGGTCAACAAGGAAATATTATACATTAAAAGCTTTACTTAAGGAAAAATTCATAAAATCAGAGAGATTGCACGATGAAATTCCTTGGTCGATTTCCCTTTCATGCTAACTTTTGTGGGTGCAACATATCAGGGAACCGTCATGACATTTCTTCTGAGCTCATGTTGTTGGGAATGAGGTTTTTAAATTGACGATCTCAAAAACCTCTGATTGGCGCTATTTTCATTATTATTAACTTCGCCGTCTCCATATTGGTTCCTTCTCTCGTTTTACGCCTATTGCTTTTAGACGACACAAAGTGTTTTACAAACTCCAAATGTCGGTAGAATGACGGTAAATAAATAAAAACCACTGAATATGCGGATGTTCTGAGATTAAACAAAACAATTAAGAAATTTGATTCAAAATAAAAAATCATTCATGCGGAACATTGTCTATCATTTTACCGAAAAACAATTAAATGTATCTTCTCGCCGAAGACACAGCAAAAACTTTATGAATTTTTTGTTCTTTACGGTCCAGTCTTCATCAAAATACAACTCTCACGTCATGAAAATTGTTCAAGTAGGCTAACTACTTAGAAAAATTGATGTTTAATAATTATTATATTTACTTGAAAAACTATCAATCATGAAAAACAATTGGGCAGAGCAATATAACATAACATATTATCTCAATCTAATCTAATATAATACGATATGATATAATATAATACAATATATTTTATTACAATATAATATAATATGATATAATGTTGGGGTACACAGAACTCCCTACTAGCCTACATGTTCGTATAGGTTCGGAATAATGCTGAATAATTATTAAAGCACTTTCTTCACCACACTTTCAAATAAACAAATCCAATAATAGACATGTTGCAAAGCATGATAAAGAATGACACTAGCACGTATACGTCAAGTTAACCGCTTTCATCTTGGGTTGCTCTGTTTATCAGATCAAGTGCTGCATGAGATTCGTGGCTAACTCTTGATTTGAGCTCTCCTAAAATTAACAAATGTAACAGATAAGAAATATCGTAGGCAAAACATTGAACGTATTCACGATTATATAACCTAATTATTCTCGTAATTCGTTTAAAATCATTTCTATTCACACAAATATATATTCGTTTAAACACGAGTGGTTAATGACCAAAGAATTCATTGATTAAAATTTTCAAGATCGAACAATATTCTTCAGATGACTTTGGTTGGCAAAAATGCAGTTTCAATGAAGAAATTTAATTTATTAACGACGTTGCGAACGTGACAACATTCATTTTTAAGTTACAGGAAGCATTGAAAACTGAAATGTAGACGGAAATAAGTACATTGAAAACACTCTTAATATGTATATCGAAGAACCATAATAAATTAATAATTTTATAATCTTAAAACAGTAGAGGTGATTTGTCGCAATTTTTTAATTTCTGGACATAAAGAATTATACTGTGAGGAACTAAACAGTTGATTCACGGAACCTTCGTGATTTGTATTTCGGGCCAAGCAGCTAGATGTTATAGGAAGAGAGCGGGAGTGTTTCATATGAGAGGCCCAATCTTTGGCCAGCCCAATCACTCGATTAGGCCTAGCGTGATTTTTTTAATGGGGGTTATCTTAAATTAATTGTTTGCAATGACTGTCCAAGGACCCTACGTCATTCGAAGAACAACATACGCCAAGCCATGCCAACATACACATTAATATGCTTCATGTTGATGTTGAAGTTGTTGAAATATGTTGAACGGAACTTCAAAAAATCGACTACCTGCATGACTGCATTGACAATGAGGCCCTTCCACTGTCCGATGTCATCTTTAAAACTTAATGATCTAAAAATTCAGGTAACATCTTTACAAAATTATATTGCAATGAGATCTTTACTAGTTCTTTTTTCTTGAGTTTTCAAAAAAAATCCGTGAATCACCCTGTATTTACTAGATTTGTTTTCACACCGAAAAGCTTTCGCGAGGTAAGTACAATAATCTGATCAATAATTGTCGCGTAAACTCATCTATAGCATGTCATTTCAGTGGACATCAAGAGCATATAGACATTAAAGTAAAGCCTGATAGACGCAGCAAAATCGTGCACTATAATAAATATTCTCTTTGACGCTTGATCGAGGCAAGATTTCTGATGTAGCATTTCTCTCTTCAATTACAGTTAGTATAAAAATGCTTCTCACACATCAATGAGCACTGCGTTTCTTCTCTTGTTGCGCGAGAAGAAATTACTGCCATTCTTATACATTAAGCAAGACAAAATATGATAAATATCATACGTCCCGTTCTGATAAGATGTCTTCTTTGCTCACAGGAATTCAAGCAATTTATTGATTATTTTTTTCCGGAAGCTTCATCACCCCTCGCGTTGTTCCTGCCTGATGCATCTTGTGACCATTTGAATCATGACAACATGGTAACTGTAGGAGTTGATTTCTCGACTCCAAACGACAAAACTTCCTAGTGCGATTCACAGGAACCTTTATCCCCAAACACTGATTTCATGCGAACTCTTTGTTAACTTTAACCGCTAAACACTAAGTTCATGCAAACAATTTATTATCTAAATTAATCAACGATGTAGTTTAAATGGGCATTGCATGAACATTGTACAATATACTGAACACTGCGAACAGCGCTAGCAGACCACCATTAGAATGACAAACATAGCTCATATTCCGGCCAAGTTTTTGTTACAATTTGGGTCGTCTCACCTTACCTTACCTTATGACCTTATGATGAGTTTAGGACGTCGTAGTCCAAGGTCACGCTGATGCGCCGCCTTCGTCGTCCTCCGTCTCCGAGTCGTCATCGGATGTAACGTTGGACCTCACAGACAATGGAATTGGCGTAGAGGTGAATGAATCAAACCGGTGGGCAGAATCTGCGTAATATAACTGAAAAGAGCAGCCAATCTGCTTTACGATTCTCCTAGTCAGAGAGAAGAATCGAGAGTCAAGCCGCTGTACGATTCTCCTAGTCACAGGCTAAATAGGGAAATTGCGCGTACCATGACCATCTCCAGCTCAATTACGGCGTCGATGAATGTACACGCGTACGTTTGCTATGTAATACGAAGGAACGAAATCAGAGTCGACTTTAACTTGACATATAGCATGGTTAGTTTAGCCTATGATAAGCTAACCCAGTGGTTCCCAAAGTGGGCGATATCGCCCCCCTAGGGGCGATGGAAAGATTTTGGGGGGCGGTAAGGAAGAAGAGGGCGTTTGGGGGCGATAGGAGGGCGGTAGTCCGAAGTCAGAAGTTCGAACGTTTGTTTGACGATTTGTACACAACACGTGCAGCACATGACTTCCAGCGATGGATTTTTCACCCAGATCTGTTTTTTAACCTCTCCTGGGTTTACATCTCGGACAAATTCACGGCCAGACTCTCGGCCGATCTCGCACGGCCAATTTCCAATTCAATGTTCGAGTAATATCTCTCAAACTAATGAACTTAACTCGATGAAATTTGGTACGCGTATTCATTAGGACCTAACGGTAATGTTAAGCTCGTGAATTTTTTTTATTTTGCCTTCATTTGTTTTTGCAATAGTTATATGGCAATACGGGCCGAAATTCACAGTACCGGGTAATCAAGAAATTTTTTCCAAACTATTGAGCAGATTCGAACGAAATTTTGAATTTACATTTTACAGTCCCTACTACCAAACGTTAATAATTAGCTCATGAAAATTTATTCGATTGTGCCTTTGTTCGCGAATTTTTTTCCATTTCACCTTCATTCGTGATTTAAACAGCAATGCGTGCTTAAATTCGCAGTAATCAAGAAATTCCTTAAAAAACTACTGAATTGATTTGAACGAAACTTAGTATTTAGTATCTCAGCAACGGTGATGTTTAGCTCGCTACAATTTTTTCGTTTTGCCTTCGTTTGCGAGTTGTACGGCTATACGTATTCGGATATACGTAAACGGCTCTTGGTTAAACCGGCCTGGGCAGCGAATTTCCTCCAGTCTTATTTCTTAAAGACCCTGCCACCTCCCCCCTTGCGAAATCTCTAGTGAACGCATAAATCAACGTGCAGAGATGGTAATGGTACCGTTGGATAGCTCAGAATGTCAGCTTTAAGATGAGACTAAAAACCGGAAAGCCAAAGCCGTCGATTTTGGACCGACATGGTCCCCATAACCTGACAGTAATTATCTTGTGTGCCGAGCTTCAAATAAAATCAGATTCCATAAACATTTATATTGAATAATTATTTAGTGCTAACAATTTCGCACAAACCTAAGTATTCTAGGAAGAGGTGGGCAGTAGCGCGCTACATCTAGCGGTAGCGGTAGCGGCGCTACATTTAAGCAATTGTAGCGGTAGCGGTAGCGCCCGCTAGATATTTAAGTAGCGATACGATGTTTTGCCGCTACAGCGCTCCCGCTACATTTATAGATAAAGCCTTTAGATTTTACTTAATAGTATTAAATATTATTTAAAACCAGCATGAAACATACATAATATAAATTACAGAATAAAACTACGAAAGGTTTCGGTGTAATGTTGTCAACCTCAGCCTGTTACTAGTGTCAACATGTTGGTTGTTACTATAGGTGGGCAGGAGCGCGCTACATGTAGCGGCCGCTACATTTTCAGTAGCGGTTGCGGTAGCGGCGCTACATTCAAGCAATTGTAGCGGTAGCGGTAGCGCCCGCTACATTTGGAGCATGTAGCGGTAGCGGCCGTTACATTTCAGAATAGCACTGCCCAGCTCTGATTCTAGATTAAAGTTAGAGCGCAGGACCGGACGGCGTAGGTAATGGCTTGTCAGGCAACGGTGACAGAGAACAAAGTCTAGTTAACATTCCACTAGTTAATGTACCCTACACGGATTCAAAATAAAATAAAGCATTAAACATCACCAAACACAATAATAATACTACCCTAAGAAGCACGATAGAATAGGTACAGTATCAACAGATACAGTAGGATATGAACACGATGCTAGAACATTATTCGTACACCTGCAGTTGCTGAATTCCCCACACAAATCCTTGCACGTAACTCAAAGACAAGACCACATAGATTCATCCCACTGCTATATGAGAACGTCAACCTCCTCCCCTAATTCTACATTTAACACATTTGTTCCTCTGATCTCTTTCTTCATATAGTTGACCAAGAAATCCCGAAAAAGATCCCTATACACTGACACTTCTGCTTACTGTTCCGCAAATGCTTAAGTTGAAACGGAACAGTTCTTTAATTGGACAATTCATATACCAAAATCCAATATTATACCCATTTCGCTCAATGCACAGAAATAAGTAACACTAGGATAAATCTTTCGGGAATTGTTAATTGAAAAACCGCATCAATGCGACGAGTGTAAGAATCAAATTAAGCAGGAACATGTGGTTGGAGTAATAAAGTACTCGTTGAAGAATCATGTTTATGTGAACCTGCATTACGTTTGCACACACAAATGTGTGCACCGCATGCATGTGCTTCAATACCCAAACCATAATCTGCGCGACAATTGCACACTCAAGCACCGGTCCGACACTTCAGCGCGAACTCGCCTGCGAGCTCGAATGGAAAACCTAACTTAATTTTCAACTCTGGCACGCATAACTCTAAAAAATTTGAAAAAAATACTCACCGCAGCGTACTGATATTATCTACTTATATTTCAAATTTGAATAAAATCCGTTCATAATTGAAGGAGTTATGAGTGCCAGAGTTGAAAATGAAGTTCGAGCTCGCAGGCGAGTTCGCACGCGAGTTCGCTGAAGTGTCGAATCGGTCACTCAAGCTCCGGTAACGTTCGGTAGCAGCTGGTCTAAATTCTGACTACGATTAAGGACAGACGAAATTCAGTAGGCATGACTTGTGGTAAAGACGCGACTGAAGACTTAGCATGATATGAATCACTGACTCCCCATACCTACCTTGTATAATTGTGTCTCATGAAGCGACTTGATAACCCACCACCTTCACCATCAGTACTGATATCACCATCTCCTAGCATATCATCGATAATTCATGTGCTTGAAACTTTAACATCATATTCATACTTATATTTTTCAATTGATGATCAAATGATCATTAAATTGAGTGTATCACTATTTAACAATTAAGTCCTCAAAGCGTGTTATTATTCAATCGGGCTTGTGGCGGCATGGCAGCTGCCCAGTTTCATATTTTGAGCATCGTTTGAGCATTCGACGCCTGTATAATTCTAGGAAAAGAGATTCCCGAGTGGTTTTGAACCTAACTCGACCTTTGTAAGCGGTTGAGTATATAAAGTACCCGATTCGCGCCTAGTGTATTATAAGGCGAGTGCAAATAGCATCTATAACTATCACAATTTATTATTAATTTTTTTTTGGGGGGGAGGGTTAAGCTGTAGGCGGTATGATTTTACTACTGCACTTGCGTCACTAATGAACAATTAACACTGATTCTGAAACCAAACTCTTAAGCCAAGTCTCAAATCTAAGACGCATAAGTTAGGCTCTGCTTCTTCATGGCAAAACTCTATCAGCTAAATACAACTATTGGTATTTTATCAGTATGCGTCTCAATTTCCTATGAACAATGCCTTACTTCTCTTTCTCTAAAATTTTCATGCAACAAATAGTAATTACGTTAGAAAGGCGTAATGCAACTTCATGTACTACAATATATTATATGAGGCATGACTTCGTACGTATGTAATTTAAAAAAAAAAGACATTGTAAACTTTTCACCTCACTTATAGAAGCAAAAATTAAAAAATCTGAGCTTGGAAATTCTATTTAAATCATTATTAGCCATTCCTCATATATAGTCGGAAGAGGATTATCTACAGCTGCATTATACAGTCTTTGCACCTTCTTAATGTGAAAACTACATTAAACAATCGGTACAATTAAAAGCATCAAATACCTTCAGTAATAATATTTTCACTTTGTCATTTTTAAACGAATCTATAGATTGCTTTTGTCCACTCATCATAATGCAATTTTGTTTCGAAATCATTCTCTATAGCTTTTGCCCGACATTTCATCTTCATTCGATACTATTTTCAATATTGTGTTATGTGAGGCTTATGTCCAAGTTAATCAGTTCAGCAAAAATATAGCTTCGCGTAATCAAAATTAAAAACGTATTACATGTTCGAATCATATTTCAAATACAGTCAAGAGGGCAGTCAAAAATTTTATGATACCAAAATTCCCAATAACTTCTTCGACTAGTGAAGTACTCGTAATTCCTTCATACTCGTTTATTCAAACATAAATAGTTTTCTGCTTCCGAAAGAAAAATTTCCAAAGAAGAATCATAATAGAATGACCGTATGATGCTGCCAATCTTACACTTGCAAAATTTAAGGACCAATGAACTGTTTTGTGATGGCATGTTGTAGTACATTTCAACGTCCCAGAGTGACACTAAGATGTTGCGTAGTAGATTGTTTATGGGAACGCCGGGTAAGTGTTCCTCCCATGCTCGGAACACCACCTGTATAAAGAAACACTTGAATAAATACGAACGAAAGTCCTAAACATAACTGCATACTGACTGAACAATAACACAAATAGCCAACAAGAAATGAAGTAATGAGGTAATGAACTTCAAACATTCACTTATCATTTAAGTATCATTTCCCCGATAAATTTCCTATCGGAAAAGAAAAAATAATACAATCATTCCCTCTAAAAACTGAAAAAAACGTTCACTCATATGAACAGTTATGTAACGGTTAAGTTTTTAAATTAAAATATATCATTCCAAATAATAGTTTGGCAAAAAATACCTCAGAGTCCAACATATTTCACTGTAAAAAAGTTGACACGCCAGTCTCCATGGAAATGTCTCACTAAACTTCGGTACAGTTTCTACATCAGACCTTCCTCTGCCGCTCCCGAATTTATTTATAAACTGCTCAAAACATATACGAGACATTTTGAAGCTAGTTACATCTTTGAAATACCAAAGGCAACAAACCCTATAGTAAATGGTGAAATGGATGTGGTAGTCTGCCAGAAACCTGCCCCTGGTGCCGTGCATGAGAGCGTGTCCAGTCTTTCTTGCCGAGTTGCACCGCCACTCTGTGTCAGTGCACTGCTCTAGTTGACCCTGCCATTCACAGTCCAGCATGTACAATAGTTCTGGCCGCTGGAAATTAGATAATAAGCGGTGTTATTTAACAATTTACTATCAATTTTTATGAATGTGTGTTTGGCATAAATTTTACATACATCGTAGTATGTAAAATTAATGCCATAGTTATGAACATGAACATTGGAACTAGAACTAGAACTTCTTGTTGAACTAGAACATTGGAGTGAACAAGAAAACTTCAACCAGTCCAAAATTCTGGTGGTTGTACTAGCGATTTCGATTAAAATATTCTTCAATAAATACCTTAATCAAATTCATATTCCGTCTTTAATCTCAGCTTGCCACTTGGGCCAAAACGTTATAAATACATCGAGATTTAACATATTGGCATTAAATGCCAAATTATGCCCACACCAACTCAATTCGTACATAAATAATGGTCCGCACCTCAATCAAAATCATGTTGAAGATGTCCTGGTCACCCGTATGTAAACGATCGCCAAATCCGGCAATAATTTCTTTTACCAAGGCATGCCAGTCGAAAGACAAATCCCGCCACCTCGTTAGGTTGGCCAACATCGGGATGCCGCACAAACCCTTCTTTACGTACGGAACCTAAGAACCAAAATATGGGAAATTGCCAAAAGTTTTATAAGGCACAGTGCTGCAATGGCTGAAGTAATTCACAATCTTACAAAACCATAAAACATGTATTGAAAAAACGTTTAGCTGTTAAAATTATATAAAGCTACTCAGAAATGTTAGGAGTCTGAATGATGGGGAAAATGTATGCAAAGTGAAAGCTGAGATACATGCTAACAAATTGTGTTTTAGATTTTTCTGAAAAGTTTTCATGGAGTCTTGAAACAATACAGAGTCGAGAAATTAGGTGAAGGTTTAAATATAATATATTATCAATAGCAAGGAAGCTAATCGCATGAAAATATTACCAAATCCAATTAGCTGTATATACAGTAACTTTTGCACTGATTAAATATTTGAATAAAATTTTGTGCATGGCAAATTTTTAATAAATAGACACCAAATAAATTTAGACCACTTTATGCCCATGTATATTGAGAAGCATGGACTGTAATTGAGAGAATTGAAAAAATTTAAAGCCTCTATTAGCGCCGACGGTGTCTGGCTTTAATTTACATTAAATTTTTCACAGAAAGTGTCCGGTTTATAAAGCTCGTCAGCTATTAATATCAGCTAATTACATAGACTTCTTATATAGTAATAATTAAACCTAACCTCTTGGCTGACCAAAATGTGAAACTTTTCATTAGTTACATAGTATAAATGCAGAATAAAATTCATTTAACATAGGGCTATTATTTCCTTTATGTATTGGATGGAAAATTTTTAATGGAATGGAAATCAGTGGATTGATCTGTGAAGGTATTAGCAAATGATGGATGTTCAAGCTGCGCAAAATAAGCTGAAATTTGTGCTTAATTTAACAGTTTACCAACAAATGTATGTGGATGGTCTATCATTGACATTCAATTACAAATAACCTTACACTAATAATAGGCCACGCGTAATAACCATCCAGAGGCGGGAAGCCGAAAACCTGCCGTTCGTTGAACTTCGTGAACTTCTGAGTTAAGAGTTCGGGAGGCCGGAAGAATATCATGTCCGTGTCCAAATAGATCACTTCAGTTTCTGTAAAACAATACAAAGCAATACAATTCAACAAACACATATCCTAAAGTATATCATTCCTCTGGCGGTAGCATAAACCAAATCATTTGTACCTTAATTTATATTCATTAAAGTATTCAGTATGGATTCTACCTCATTACCCGCCGATTCGCCTGATGGCTCTTTAGCCTCCTACACGTAGCGACTTACGTGTTGCGTAAGTGCTGCCATGAAGACGTAAGCCTCACGCAACTCTAGCGGTGGCATTATCGAAACATTTGCTTTGGAAGCTACGTACAAGAGGCTGTGAGTAACTGTACGCCTGCTTGGGGGTGGCTTAAGTGGAGTACAAGTTTCGAGTCTATTGAAGCAATATGAAACTATTGATTTACTAGCAACACGGTGAACTGTGATATAATTTTGTTAATAATTCGATATAGGTATAATATGTGATCGTGCTAAACGGTGCTTTTGGGAAAAATTTTAAATTGAGATCATGCGGGAAGCTAATTTGTTTTCCTCTTGTGTTTCAATTTACAAGCAAATGTTGATATTCATATACAAGAGTTTTATGATCAATCGCTATAAGAATATCTTTTGTGCGGTTGACAAGCCAACCATTTTTTTAGCTCCGCACCCAAATTCACTTCTTTCCCTGCTGTTAGTCGCAACTTTAACTTGCAAAATGTTCTAAATTCTCGGTAGTCCTCAAATTCTCTCGGTAGTCTCGGTAGTCAATAAAGTCCTCAAATTTTCAATGGGAATAATGTAATTTTTTGCCTTGATTGCAAAAAAATTTGATTGTTGATCACAGTGACGAAGAGTGCATTGCTATTTGAACGTCCCACTCATTTCTCTACATGCACCCTAGTCAGTCAACGCAGATACCGCTGACGTGACACAGACACACCCTCCTTCCATCCACACGCGCTGCGCACTAAGTCGACAGGAGCTAGGAACCGCAAATTTAAAGCCTCCGACAGGTCAGTTAAAGTGCTTCTACAGGCGGCGAATAGTTGCGTCGATAACAGTTTTGCCGGCTGAGAGCCTATACACGAGGAAAGTGTTTTCAGTAAAGTGCGCCAGCGCCAGTGTAACGTTTTGGGCTATCGAGTTAAGGCCCGTTCACACTAGGGGCAACACACGAGAGTCAAGTGCCTCAAAGCGTTTGTGGACTATTCTTTGCTTTTAAATTCTTAGTTAGTAGATAGCTGTCTGTGGTCTAGTAAGGTTGATTTTGTACGTTGGTCCGGCACACCAAATGTAAACACCACTCGTTTGGAGTCACTCTCTAGTAGAGAGCCTAATTGATCTTTATAGAGAAAATGAATGCCTATGAAGTGTTCGGTCTATGGAGTAAAAAAATCGAAATGCAAATTATGTACGTTATTTTTACATGACGTGTTTAGTTTATGTGATTTTAGCAACTCCTGACAATTTATGCATTACCGTTTAGCGATTTCAAAGGATGATATAATATCGGTACGAATATTGGAACTTTTTATTTATGAATAGACTATATTTTTATAAACTGTATCTTTTTCAATGTGCTATTTCTCTAATTATGATGTCTATGCTAAATTCTCGTTTACAACTGGCATAGTGCGAAGAATGACGGACCGCAGCCACCCGAGAACAATGGTCCACAGCTCAAATTCGGTTACATCCATCCTCATTGACGTCTAGGTGGCAACTAGTGTTCAAAGCGCGCGGTCTCAAACTACCGAGTACAAAAGTAGTGTAAACGGTTGTGCGCGGTGAGGCACTGCAGCAAACGACTCAAAGCGCATGTCGTTGCCACTAGTGTAAACGGGCCTTAAGATGTGTGCATTTTGGAGGCAAGCGATAGCTCAACAGCTGTGCGCGCTACAGCTAGCGGCCTAGAGACAAGCAAGAGAGAAAGCGCGACACAGTTGTGCTCACTACGAACGCCGAAGTGGCACTGGGGCTGGGCACAGTGCACACTAGATAAGAGTGACTAGACTGGCTAGAAACCAGTTGAGGTGCTCTGGCTGCAATGCAACAGCTAGTTGCCTCTGAAGATGTCAATCAACACAAATATTAGTTGCGTCGACTAGTCGATTCAACTAATCAACGCAAAAGATTGCCCCGTATATAAGCACCTTAAGCCAGATAGTTTTGATACTAACTTTTCATATAAGTCTTGCGTTCAAAAGTTTTGATAATGCCAAAATTAATGTGTACTTACGCAATACATATCTTTTTGTGCGTAAGTACAAAATGTTACGAAGTTTTGGTAATCCGGCCCCTGGTTCTCTTATAAGTCACTGTCAAAATTTCTGTCGCATATTCATACTGCGGAAGTTTATAACCTGAATTTAAATCTATTGAACTCAGAAGTTCTTCCTAATGAGGTTTTATTCAAGAAAATATGTTTGCTTTAATGCAGAAATATTGATCAACACATGAAAGGTACGTTATTATATGAAATTTATAAACACAAATTTCATCGTCATGTCAAATAATGCTACCAATCACAGCCATAAATGAGCTCATTAATTGGCTGGTGAACGCTAATAAAAAGACCAATCGATCCACTGCATTCGGTGGCTACACCATTAATGTATAGAAGTGTCAAGTTCAAATAAATAGTATAAAATTTGACGAGTCTGGATTTGTTTCTGACGATCCCAGCTCAGAAGAGTTATGCACGAGACAACTGCTAAGAATTATCACCGGCCAGGGTCCACATTTTCAAAACTTCGTTACTTTTCCACGTACGCACAAAAAGATACGTGGCATTATCAAAACTTTCGTACGCAAGACTCATCTGAAATGCTGTTATCAACACCATCAGGCTAACTGACCAATCAGAGGCTTTTAATTTGCTGCTCCTAGCTCCAGCCTCCAGTCGACTCAGTGCGCAGTGCGCGTGGAAGAAATGAGGTTGTGTTGTGTCTGCGGCATATGCGGTGCCTGACTAGGGTGTATTTGGAGAAATGAGCGAGTCGTTATCCCAATAGCAATGCGCTTGTAGATGTGATCATTAATCAAAATTACTTGCAATCAGGGCAAAAAATTGCATTGCAGAAAGAAATATGTGTATGGAGCTAAAGAAATGGTTGGCTTGTCAAACACCATATAATTTTGAATCTAAAATGCATGAAGATATTATTTTAGTGAATGATCACAAAACTCTTCAACATGAATGTCAACATTTGCTTGTAAATTAAAACACAAGAGGAAAACAATTTAGCCTCGGGCATAAACTCAATTAATTTTTTCCTAAAGGACCGTTTGGCTCTATACCGTATTGTGCCTATGTCGAATTATTGACAAAATTCTATTAAAATTTAACTTGTTGCTAGTAAATCAATTTTACAGTATATTGCTTCAGCAGGCATTCGGTTCGTAACTCCGCTTGCGACACCGCCTAGCAGGCGTACAGTTACGCACAAATTCTTGTACAATAAATGTTTTGATAATACCACCACTAGAGTTACGTCTTCACAACAGCACTTACGAAATGCGTAAGTGGCTACTGGCTACGTGTACGCAGCGATGTTTTGATGATCCGGCCAGGTAGACAGTGGGCAATCAACTAACTACTGCTGGTCTGCTGCTACCGCTAGCGCCAATCACGACCAGCCGCAGTTACTTAGCCTAAAGGTCCTAACGCAATGTAAGTGGCGTGACTATCCCATGCGTGCTACCCCATAAATAGAGTACTTTATAGGGTGACCTATTAAAAATAGTACAAATGAATAATTAAAAGCAAGTGATTATGGGAATGAGTTTCCTGTCTTCACAGAATGTATGAGCGATTGCCAGGAAGGAAATCCAAAGTCTACAGGGATTGGGGAGAAGGCCCTAATTTGGGAAGAAGGCCCTAAGAAGTCTACAGGGATTGGGGAGAAGGCCCTAATTTGTGTATTGTTGAGCTGGTAAATAACCAGTGCTGCTTTGCTATTGCAACTAGAGGAAATTTAAGATGATGGAAGAGCTGTGGTTCATATTTTTTGACGTTGAATCAGGTGTTACGAGTTAGTTGGTAGAGGACAGTGTTTATGGTTGGGGAGGCACGTTGTTCAAGTGGTGTTTTATAGGCATGTATAGTCGGAGTTCGGACTAATGCATTTGTGTTGAATGTCAGTGCTATGTTGCGGAATTTCTGCAGTCATGAAATGGATGTTCTGGAGAAGGTGTGGTAAAGGTATTGGACTGTGAAAGAGCGATGATCTAACCGCCGAATATGAAGAATACGTGGTGCATTATGTTGGGATGGAGGAAATGGAACATGCGTATCATGATTAGGTTTATGAGGGCTATTTCTCTCATGGATGAAATGGTGCCTCTCACCGTGTGGTCGAAAGATTAGGGTTAAGACTATTCCTTTGTTCTTGTTTAATGTTGTCTATGAAAATTTTCAGGTGTTTCGCCTTCTGATAAGGATCTGATGTGGTTCCGCACCTCAGTTGACAGCTACCCAATCCGCACTGTGTACCCCTCTCCGTGAGTCACGTCATTCCGCCTACGTATTTGAGCAACTACGCCTTGTGCTAACAGCTGACGATCAGGCGAAGAATGCGCGTCGTGGGTGTATTTGATATCTGCTGAATTATTTTTAGGGCTGTGTTTCTGGGTCAGTCACACCCAAACGCACTCGATTTACTACTGACGTCCTCGTGCAGAAGGCCCGCAGTGTAGGCGGTGTGGTTTGAACGTTACGTATACAGGGGAGAAGGTAGGCTTTCACCGTGTGATGCGGACATTAATCCTCAAACTGCTCTGTTGTTTTTTTATGGGTAGTGTGTGATGTCATTGAATATTTCAGATATTCTTCGCATAGTGATGAGGATTATCTAACTTTATGGTGTTGGTCCTATAGTGCGTCATTTAATTTCGACCATACTATTCAAAGCAAGATCGACGATTTCTGGGGGAATTATCACCATCCAAGATAAACAGCCGACGCATGAAATCGTAGCTAAGAAAGGCTCAAGACAAGCGTGAGTAGACGACCTGCACTAAATTTTCCATTTGGCTGAATAGTAAACGCACTGTAATTAATTAAACACACGCCTTGCCGTAGGCGCGTACGGCTGCCAAGATTTCCACGTGGTAGTCGAACATAGGGCCGTTAATTATGAACATTGAAGTATTTCTTTATTTCTGTGTCTATTCCTCCTAATATAGCAGGTATAATACCATCGTTTAAACTCTCATTCGTCGCCCAACCAACAGTACCCTATTTGGAGGACGCCAAGAAACGTGTACCTATCTTTGCATCAAAGCCTCTCTACAAGCTAAAAGTATCGATCAATATTGATAAACTTCAGGAAAACGAAAGCATATATGTGTCCTACTTAACACCCAGTCAAAGATCACTTTTAGAGTATGTCTGTACGTACCTTGAGGTAGAGCCAGCGGCAGGTAAAGGCGTTCAGCTGAGCATTTATCGTAAATGTTCAGCACAGAAGAGTCTGACGGGACGTAGATAGGCAGGTACTCCAAAAAGAGACGGTTTGAGTACTGAGCCGGCCAGGTAGATCTTGCCATCTCGATACTCTCGTACGCCATAATGTCATCCGTCAGCAAGATGAAGCTGAAACATGGATTCTTTTGAACCCGGCATGAACAACGATCCAACAGCCGGATTTCATAATATGAATTTTTACTCTATAAACATAAATGTTACTTTTAAAACAAAAATATTGTTTTATCAGTTGATGTTCAGTTATGGTGCCACTGTAAAGGTTGTTTGATTGGCATTGTTTGCATGACTGTAATTCAATTTTCTTTATGCTTCTCATTCAGCGTACAATCATTACAACATTAGTTCACATATAAACTAAATTAATTTTACCTAATGCGTTTTGTGTATTATCTTACAATTATTTGTCGAAGTTTTGTGGGTTTGAAGCTTGTCAAAGAAAACATATATTTAGGGGTTTTTCCGTGATTATTCACGATACTCCTCGTGTCGGAGTATTACCTAAACCCGAAATTTTATTCCTAGTAGGTGAATAGTCTAATGACGGGACTCTCTGTGTTGACGGTGGGATTAAGCATTACGGGATTCGGGGTATGGAGATTTGGGATGACGGGATTCAGGACGAGGGGAATCGTGATAATTGCAGGGATTATCGATACCGAGTAACACAGGGTATTAAGTAGGGATTATCGCTACCAAGTAACACAGTGTTTAAGGCAGGGATTATCGATACCGAGTAACACAGTGTTTAAGGCAGGGATTATCGCTACCAAGTAACACAGTGTTTAAGGCAGGGATTATCGCTACCAAGTAACACAGTGTTTAAGGCAGGGATTATCGCTACCAAGTAACACAGTGTTTAAGGCAGGGATTATCGCTACCAAGTAACACAGTGTTTAAGGCAGGGATTATCGCTACCAAGTAACACAGTGTTTAAGGCAGGGATTATCGCTACCAAGTAACACAGTGTTTAAGGCAGGGATTATCGCTACCAAGTAACACAGTGTTTAAGGCAGGGATTATCGCTACCAAGTAACACAGTGTTTAAGGCAGGGATTATCGCTACCAAGTAACACAGTGTTTAAGGCAGGGATTATCGCTACCAAGTAACACAGTGTTTAAGGCAGGGATTATCGCTACCAAGTAACACAGTGTTTAAGGCAGGGATTATCGCTACCAAGTAACACAGTGTTTAAGGCAGGGATTATCGCTACCAAGTAACACAGTGTTTAAGGCAGGGATTATCGCTACCAAGTAACACAGTGTTTAAGGCAGGGATTATCGCTACCAAGTAACACAGTGTTTAAGGCAGGGATTATCGCTACCAAGTAACACAGTGTTTAAGGCAGGGATTATCGCTACCAAGTAACACAGTGTTTAAGGCAGGGATTATCGCTACCAAGTAACACAGTGTTTAAGGCAGGGATTATCGCTACCAAGTAACACAGTGTTTAAGGCAGGGATTATCGCTACCAAGTAACACAGTGTTTAAGGCAGGGATTATCGCTACCAAGTAACACAGTGTTTAAGGCAGGGATTATCGCTACCAAGTNTTTATGGTCAGAATCGGCAAGGAGGCCGGGCGGTTAAGCAAAGCAAAATTGAAGCAGTGAGCTGCGAGTTCGAGACCGCAAGAAGCTGTGGATGTTCTGCAATGTTAAGAATCTGCGACAGGCCTACGGCCTACTAACGCTGAAACCGCTATTATTTATTATTATAATATAATTTCGCCGTCATGAGCCTAAATAAGCTTTTTAGCTTATATAGGCATTCACAAGGAAGCAATTTGTATTTTTTTTTTCTTCAAAATTTTATGGTCTCTTGTTATGTATATTTTTGTGTGCTCCTCTGTGAATAAAGAATAAAAGAATAATGTGTGTGAGTTATTACATCTACGAGGCCGGCATCTCACCGTTTACTTTGCGCCAGTAGTCCGGTAAACAATTCAGCTGAGGTGAGTGTCGACATGAGTTTTGCTTTTCTCCCTTTGAAAACTTGTCATTTTTGCTCAAGTAACTTCCATTTCTTTTGTCTCTGTTATTAATCCTGTTTCCATGGTGGATCTCGTCGCTGAATTCAACTTTATTATTTTCAATATTCATTTTCACTACTTACATTTCTACAAGTACATCTTGGGCTCCAGGAAGCCAATTTCCCTGAAAATAACCCAGTTTATGCTCCCAGTATCGTAATCTGAGGAACAATATTTTTAATATGTGTAACTGTAATTTTAATGCAATAAAATTAGATTTTAATGCAATTTCGCAGATATAGTTATGCTCTTTGATTATTGGAATCAATTAATACATATGAAAATGTACACTGACGATATTCATAGCCTCAAATATCATGCATTAGGAATATCATAGAAAGATAGTTTCTTTGAAAATAAGCGCTCAATGAAAAATTTAGTGAGCATATGACAAGAAATAATCGAAATAACATTAATACTAGTTTATATTTTTATTTTACATGCAACAACTACCACTAACAAAAATTTAAGCTGTAAAGTATTGGAAAAAAACATTAATCATTTATTATAACAATCACTGCTCAAGTATTGCTCTGGCCGATATATTACTAGGAGACTTCAAGTCACGCGGCAGAAACATTCCATATCTTAAAAATATTCATTTAACTAAAGCAATTATTAGTAAAAATCGTCTAGGAAGTCACTATAGATAACTGCCGATCGCAGTAAATTTTGAACTGATCTTGTTCAATAGCAACTGACATATTTCCGATTCTTTTAACATAAAGAAAATCAGTTTTCCTTGAAATAATCTGCAATGTTTTCCTGGCCACATATCTTGAATCGATTCTGCCGAGACAAATTTTCTAGGCACTCAAGGGCTTTGTTCGAAGCTCCTTCTCTTGATAACAAGTTTTTAATATAATACTTCTTTTGCAATTCATTTGCTGGACATGATGCCTTCATTTTGCTTAGTGTTGACAAATTTAATCACCATTGAGTTACGATGTATCTTTGACAGGGATAATTATACAGTATTTTACAGTGGACTTCTTACATGGGAGCTTTCAAACTATTGGCCTGCATATCGAATATAAATTCGGAACGTTAGTACTAGTGCAAACATTAATGTCATCCCAAATCTTGGCCTTTATGTCATTCAAAAATCATCATTTCAAGCGTTCCAAAAACCTTCATTATTGTTGATAATAATTAATGTGCATACTAAATATCGCAATATTAGTATAAAATGTGCCCCGGAGGCTTTATATTCAGCATTTTAATTCTTACAAAAAGTCTGTTAGCAAAATAGAGTAATACAACCAGAAATTAGTTAATAGGAATTTCTCTCTAGTCCTCAAAAAACGAAGGTTAAATTTANTTTAAGGCAGGGATTATCGCTACCAAGTAACACAGTGTTTAAGGCAGGGATTATCGCTACCAAGTAACACAGTGTTTAAGGCAGGGATTATCGCTACCAAGTAACACAGTGTTTAAGGCAGGGATTATCGCTACCAAGTAACACAGTGTTTAAGGCAGGGATTATCGCTACCAAGTAACACAGTGTTTAAGGCAGGGATTATCGCTACCAAGTAACACAGTGTTTAAGGCAGGGATTATCGCTACCAAGTAACACAGTGTTTAAGGCAGGGATTATCGCTACCAAGTAACACAGTGTTTAAGGCAGGGATTATCGCTACCAAGTAACACAGTGTTTAAGGCAGGGATTATCGCTACCAAGTAACACAGTGTTTAAGGCAGGGATTATCGCTACCAAGTAACACAGTGTTTAAGGCAGGGATTATCGCTACCAAGTAACACAGTGTTTAAGGCAGGGATTATCGCTACCAAGTAACACAGTGTTTAAGGCAGGGATTATCGCTACCAAGTAACACAGTGTTTAAGGCAGGGATTATCGCTACCAAGTAACACAGTGTTTAAGGCAGGGATTATCGCTACCAAGTAACACAGTGTTTAAGGCAGGGATTATCGCTACCAAGTAACACAGTGTTTAAGGCAGGGATTATCGCTACCAAGTAACACAGTGTTTAAGGCAGGGATTATCGCTACCAAGTAACACAGTGTTTAAGGCAGGGATTATCGCTACCAAGTAACACAGGGTTTAAGCAGCTGGTTGATGAAAATAATTTCGAGCCACACACCGGAGCGTCTGCCTCGTCATGATAGCTGCAGATTTCAGGAGTGTGACTGCTTGTCTGATCTGCCGCTCGTGGGGCGACACTCCACTGAAACCCATGTCCGCTCCACCTATTGAAAAATAAGAACTTATAAAAAACACTCTAATGTATTGTACTTTGCAAAATTTTCAAATGCGAGGAAATCATAATGCATACCTATTTCTTATTAAATTGAATACTCAGTCAAGCTAATTTTTAATTCAATTAGGTAATTATTTGACAATTTTAAGTATTCCTATTTGATAGTGCTCACGTAATTATCATAAAATCTGCAACTCATACACGCGACAACATTTCTTCTCGCTTCGAATCACCGACATGTGGAACAACCTCCCCGATAACATCGTTGACGCTCCGAGTATAAACGCGTTCAAGCAAGAACAGACTAAATAGAGCTATGGAAAAATACATATTCAGACTTGAAATGCCGAGCACCTTATCAAACCTGATGGAAGTTTAGTAGCTATTTCAAACTATCGCCAGTCGTGAAAAAACGGTCATTAGACATGCTTTTAGATCTTCTGTGAACAAGTCACGAAAAGTACAAGAATCGGCGACAGGCCACATCAGGCCTACTCTTCAGCGCCGACATAACTATGATATGTTATGTTAATATAAAAGCAACAATAGATTGATATATAAAACTGAGAATTGGCCTCATTGGCATCCTGGTTGACAAGCTTGATTATATATATTTACTCAACATTCGAGAAAGCTCGACGTGTTAATTTCAAGATTTGATAAATTCACATACCTTTACAAAGTGTGATGGCGAAAGGGATTCTTCTGCTGCCTGGAGTGTCCAATTTGTGGAGACGGTGGTTGACAGCATTTTCTAAGTTCCCGTTGCTGCACCGCCAAATCCACATGCATGTCACAGAGACCACCAGCATCATTAAAAGCTTTGTTCGAGGAACATTCATTGCCGGCACGTATTTAAATTAAAAAAAAATACCATGAGAGACGATGAATGTTTAAGAACAACTGCCAAAGAAAGGAAAAATTATTTCTTCGAGTCAGAAGATTTATAAAATCCGTTTTGTTTAAAATTTGCAAGTCTGTGTGTCATAAGTAATAATTATCAATTTTGAAAGTAAACTATCTTTTTAGAAAAATAAATTTGTTTACTGCTCATACCTTACATATGTACGTCAAAGTTTTTGTGTATTTGGGCTTTTGTGCGTGTGGAGATTAGCTCATTAAATATATAGGGGCTGTTTGAGAGCATACCGCAATATTTTTCATGTCATTTTGTTAGCTGAAAATGTTATTTTATTACTGTTATAATCATGTGGATGCGAAAAAAAGATAACAAAGTTAGATTAAAAAGTAAAATTTGATTTTTTTACATTGCTAAAAGTGTAAATTTTGTTCAAAATGCAAAGATTGATAATCTGTTAATTACGAAACAGAACTTGAGAGAGTTCCGTGCTGAATGTGGGTTTGAATGGCTTTTTCCTTAATGATGATACTTGATTCCGAAAATATTTACAGGGTTAGGGATGATGGGTTTTAAGATGACCGGGTTAGGCATGATGGGTTTTAAGATGACCGGGTTAGGCATGACGGGATTTGTAACGACGGGATTCTCAAATTGTAGGGATATATTATTGGGAACATTGGATAAGCTGAAACTCCTTGATATAATTAAAAATATTTAGGTATATTTTTCGTGCGATGATTTTACGTGAAATTTATACACCTCATAGAATAGAAGTGTCGGCACTCATGGATCTTTCCATAACTGACAATTGATTGAGATAGCTGCTGGACTTATTGCCTAGTCCGTAAGTTGCTAGAAAATTTAAGACTGAACATATGCTCCTGCATAGCTTCGTCTAGTCTGTTCTTGAAGGCATTCATACTCGGAGCGTCAACGATGCTATCAGGGACTTATTCAGGGAGGCTGTTCCACATGTCGGTGACTGGAAGCGAGAAGAAATGCTGACGCATATGGATGTGTTACAACGCAGTTTTTTAGTTTATAGCCATGAGCCCTGGTGTTGGTTCTTGTTTCAAATTCTAGTAATCCTTCCTGGGATCTTGTTTAAACCATGAGTACTGTATACTTAATTAAAAATTGTTAACTACCTCCCAACAAAAACAAAGAAAACATAAAAAATTGACTCAGTCACCAATGAGCGATTTTAGGAATAGATAAAAACTTCCATATTCACTAAAATGTTCACATTTTGAACATTTTAGGTGTTCACATTTTGAACATTTTTAGTGTTCACATGTGAACACTAAAATTTTCACATTTTAGGCATATTATTCCCAGGTATTTTGTGCACTTGACGATCAGGGGCCATACTTTCAAAACTCGCTAAGTGAACGTAAGTACTTACGCTCTATTTTCTTGTCTATGATTGGTGGATTTTGCTTGAAAGGCCGTCAATGATTGGCTGATGAACTTACGATCTCTTCACTTTTTTTGAAAGAATGGGCCCATGCCCGTAACTACTCAATCGAGGCAATTTTTTTAAATTGTTCAAGTCGAAATGCATGTGGTCAGTTTGATCTCCCGGTGCATGCGTTTCTATGCTTCATCGGAATGAGAAATATAGTTCATAGGAGCTCACCAATGCAATGCCAACGATGAGGACAAAGGGAGTTAATTCAGTTGCAGCGTTGATGGTTTCATTTGTCTTCATCGAACTGATTCTTACCGTCACTGCATGAGAGGCCAAACAACGCTTTAGACGACGAGTAAATGACAGCGATGAGAATTAGGTACGACATTTGATGGTAAGAATTTTTGTGCAGCGCCTGAACATATATGAGCAAGTGTCCATGAACATATATGGCTGGTGTTCATGATTAAATTTGCGCAAATTTATTTTGTAAGAAAAAACACCATGGTTATCTCCAAATAAGACATCAGCATGCTAACTGACTAGAAAGATAATAATAATGTACTTGAAAATCACAATAAACTAGCAAATTTTTATCAAATATTTTTCCATTTTTCTCAATTCCTCGCCCAGAAATTGGAACTTTAATATTTCAAAACTGGAAATATTATCTACTGTAATAATTATCCTGTATTAAAAATTTTATCTACTATAATACTTTATATTTATAATAATATATATTATTATTATTCCAAAATATTATTATCTACTGTTATGTATGCTGCGAAAATGGTGAGATGGTCGTATAATCTGTTGTTGAGCATTTAGTCTTACAGCAGCCCTTTTAATTCTAGAAGTGAAGATGCATGTTGTTTTGAACATGGTATTGCGAAGGGTTTCGTTTTGAGTGATATAGAAAGTGCGTGTGTTGTGTTCTGGTGCGTCAAGAATAAATAGCATACAAGCAACACAAAACTCAAACATTGGAAGATAAAACAAACTCCAACAATTCTGGTCTTTAAAAAACGTATGAATTTAAACACCAACCAACTGACACCTAGTGCGCAACAATAAAAACGCGACATACCAGAATAAGAAAAATCCATCTTATGCTAAACAATTAATGAAGCATAAACGACTTAGACTTAACTTTGACACTGAACACATCCACACCCCACGGAAAGAAGTCGGTGCGTGGAGCGTAGGCAGCTAGCGTGTCTAAATTGCTGGAAGTGGCTAAACGAATCAATTCAAAAATGTTCGTACGCCGTTTTCATCTAAAATTGATCGAACTTTCGCTCGGGCGAAGCCACAAGGCGGATGACGTCATTGCAGGAAATAAACATAAACGCTGAATTTGCCTGCAAGTTTTAATTTAACACATTTACGTGGCAGCTGCGGTTTAATGCTGACAAGTGTAAAGTACTTCACCTCGGGAAGAACAATGAACAGCAAGATTACAGTATGAGAAGACATGGTTGCAACTTCTCATACATTGCCAAAATCAAACATTCTTCAATATGCAATAGCACTCAACGATCAACATTCTCCAATATTCAACACCGCTCAATATTATCCCACATTATCCATGTACGAAACATTCTAACACATTCACCCGTACCAAACATTCTTACCTATTTGCGGGTATCAAACATCTTCCACATACGGCAGAGCAGAACATTCTCTCACCTTAACCAATAGTAAACCATCTCTGGTATTCGCCATCACTAAACATTCACATACAGTGGCGGAAATTGCTATACGACACCCAGTTTTTCCTGAATATTTTTTTCTTGCACAAAAAATACTGGATTCCAATTATTCGAGGCTAAACTACGTTTGAAAACGTTCACTCTTCTATATTATTATTTAAGCTCTTAAATTAATGTGTTTTACAATTAAATCAATTAAAAATGTTAAAACAGGCTCATTGCTCATAAATCTTTTCATTAAATTACTCCATATTATTTTGAAGTTGTATCGACAGATCTTTCGAGTTATGATTCCTTCGGTGCATCCTTTCTAGCTTAGAGAATCTATCACTCAAAAATTTGCTCGGTAAATGAAAAAAAAAGTTCGTGAATTCAACAATTGCTCATCCCTACAGATGGAAATAAAAGAAGAGTCAGAGAGGGAGCCATGACCAAGTTTGAAACTCAACTTCGACAAACAAAAGCGCTCATCAAGTCAGCCATTATATTGAGTAGAGCCCCGATCAGGTAAGTGAGCCGAATACAATTAAATTAGCAGCTATCGTTATAGTTAATAACATGGGAAACCCCGCGGTCTAGTTAAAATTTTTGTTGACTTCCTGAAAGAAACCTTGATTAGAAATTTTATCGGAAACGTTCCTTTGTCAAAGATTCGTCCTAAAATTTGTATGGGTAACTAGCGCGATGTGAACTCATAAGCAGTGACCTATGTTCTCCTCTATAAAATGTTGTTTTCCCGCATGCCAGCAATGGCTTGCAACTATTGCCCTAGCAACACTCAGCAAATATCTATATTATAGAATAGAAAAGGTGAGTCGGCATTGAAGAAATAGGCCCATGGCCTGTAGCCGATTCTTGTACTTTTCGTTACTTGATTCACTAGGGATCCGGCCTTTGGAACCCGATCTTTCCATAGCTGACGATTGATAGAGATAGCTGCTGGACTTATTGCCTGGTCCGTAATTTGATAGGTATTTTAAGACTGAACATGTGCTCCTGCATAGCTTCGTCTGGTCTGTTCTTGAAGGCGTACATACTCGAAGCGTCAACGATGCTATCAGGGAGGCTGTTCCACATGTTGGTGACTCGAAGCGAGAAGAAATGTTGTCGCATGGATGTGTTACAACGCAGTTTTTCCAGTTTATAGCTGTGGCCCCTGGTGTTGGCTCTTGTTTCAAATTTTAGTAATCCTTCTGGGACCTTGTATAAGCCATGAGTATACTTGCATGTTTCAATGTCACCACGCCGACGTCGATAATTGAGGCTTGGAAGCTTCGTAATCTTTAGCCTTTCCTCATAAGACTTGCCTTTCAATCCCGGAATCATAATCATTACCAATTTTAAAGATATTATTCTTATTTATTATTATTATTTTATAATTTTTCGGGTGCTTCTATGCGAAGCCGATATTGTATTCAGCTGGTTTTGAGAGGCATCTTGATATACAAATTAGCTGCAAAATATATATCGTCAATCAAGAATTTTTCGGTATTTTTCTACACCGATCGTTGTAAAGTTTATTTTTTCTCACTGTAGGTTTATCATCTTGGGTAACGACGACACCGTACTGCATGCTTTAGAGGCGTTCGTGTCTGAGTGGCCGCCTCACCTCAGAAGTCGTCTCACTCTGAGCTACCGCCCAGTCTTCATACCAGAAGGCTGGCACCTGATGGACCTCTACGAGAAATGCGCCACGGAGAAACTGTTCCTGCCGTGGGTGTTGCCTGAGTTTGACGCGGTGGTGTACATGGACACAGACCAAGTGTTCATGAGGCCTCCTGAACACCTGACTGAACACTTCAAGTATTTTGATAAGAAGCAGGTGCTTGGAGTGGCGCCTGTCGATGGATTTTACATGCAGTTTAATACTAAGGCAAGAAACAACGAATTATGGAACCATCAATAATAGCCTTAAACTTTTATAACAAATACATGATATCGTCTGTGATGTGTAGTTTTTTACAGCTTTTCAACAGATATGCGTGTAGTCTGTTTTATTTTATGGCAGTTTTTCGGTCTCTTAACTAAAGTTTTAATTTGGTATTTTGGTGAATCGGCGCATTTTCAATTTTTTATTGTTATAACTTTGAGATTAGTTCAACAAATTACTCTCATTAGATTCAACTTCCAAGTTATTTAGTTCCTTGAGGTAAAAATTATAGCAACAGCTCTTATGATCATTTCCAGATGCCATACTACGGCAAGCAAGGCCTGAGCTCAGCCTTATTAATGGCCAATCTCACGCGGTGGCGTAGTCTCCCCTTCGACTGGCTGCCCATGGTCATGAGCGTGGCAGAAGTTTTTAAGGAAAGCGTCCTAGGAGACCAAGATATATTCAACATAGTGTTTAGTGAGGTTAGTAATTCACAAAATATCAAAGATGAATTGTTTCTTCGAATTTTGATCTCCTTGTTATTTCATTTATTAATTTACGATGGAAATCGAACACGAGTCTCAGCAGTCCATTATCAAAAATTGTAGTACTTCAACTTTACTACACTGCCGAATAAATTCAAATGAAGCTTATCTAATGTGTGTTATAATAACCGTGAAAAGAATTTAAATATATGTAGCAGAGGCACAAAATGCAAATATGTTCTAAGTTCTGGTAAAGTAAGTGCAAATTTTCAATATTATTCTAACTCGTCGTAAATAACCTATCTAGTTGGATTAGATAACCTTAAATTAGAAAAAAATGTATTTTTAAAATTCAAAGTCTACAGTCATTCACGCGCCTACAGTCAAAGTCTACAGTCATTCACAGTTCCCAGGGTACGTGTATGACCTGAGCTGTGACTGGAACGGCAGCATCGAGCAGTGCGTGTATGAGGACTGGAACTGCAGTGCCACTGAGCGGTCAGGTTTCTCTTTAGTGCATGGCGCGAGGAGGAGATTTTTTGCACAAGAAATGTGGAACCGTCCGCTCGACATAAACTCCCAACGCTCAGTAATCCCAATGCAGGTAAATTTCATAATGTAAGTTTCAAAATTTAACCCTGACAACTTGAGTGGATTCATACAATGATTTTGGAATATTGTGTGAGTTATAAATATTAGTAGGCCATTAAGTTCAATTGACTATTCGAAGAAAGACAGAGTCGATAGTTCGCCATGCATCTGCATAGATTATTCAAGGAAACTCGACTTCTAAATCTTCGAGTGGTCGGATCACCCGCGATATGCAGTAACCCACACTAATCGACATCGTTGCCCACATTGGTGATTGACTGGGTCGGGGTGATGCCACCAATACCTGACCGAGAAACATTGACACTGATAAAAGCGATCTTTTTCTACCAAGATTTCAAGATATAAAGTAGAAATGCAAAATTTTCAATAATTCATTTCTTTCTATTGTTCGAGGATTAATCATATGCCGAATAATTGGAAGCAGTTTTAATTTAGAGGAAATTCTAATAATAAGAAGTCAGTCATTGCCTTAATGCCTCGGCAGCTCTAGCAAGATTTTAAGATATTGAATAATTAACTGAAACAGGTGTGTAACAATTATTGTGTAATGAGCCAGGTCAGCATTTCCTATATAACACAAAGAATATAATACTCTAATTGGTAGCTTAAACTGATATGTTGTTATCTCCACTCCACTTTATCTGCGCATAGCCATACATTCTAATAGTAACAAATTTTACGAGGCGAACAGAATTTCCTACGTATGAAAATTGTAAAACCTTGCCTAATGCAGTGGGCAAAATAAGTATTTAGTCAGTCACCAATTGTGCAAGTTCTCCCACTTAAAATGATGAGAGAGGCCTTCAATTGAGAGGTAGACCTCAACTATGAGCAACACAATGTAAAAAAAAATTGAGAAAATCATTTTGTTGAACTTTTAAAGATGTATGAAAATGATGGTGGAAAATAAGTATTTGGTCACTTGCAAACAAACAAGATTTCTGGCTGTCACAGACCTGTAACTTCTTTTTTTAAGAGACTTCACTTTCCCCCATTCATTACCTGTATTAATTAATGAGACCTGTTCGAAGTCGTTAACTGTATAAAAGACATCTGCTCACAACCTCTAACAGTCACACTCGAAACTCCATTATGGTGAAGACGAAAGAGCTGTCGGAGGACACCAGAAACCGAATTATAAGCCTGCACTAGGCTGGGAAGACTGAATCTGCAAGAGGCAAGCAGCTTGGTGTGAAGAAATCTACTGTGGGAGCGATAATCAGATAATGGAAGACCTACAAGACCACTACTAATCTCCCTCGATCTGAGTCTCCACGCAAGATCTCAGCCCGTGGGGTCAAAACAATCACAAGAACGGTGAGGAAAATTTCCAGAACCACAAGGGGGATCTAGGGAAAGACCTACAGAAAGCTGGGACCTACGTTACAAAAGCTACCATCACCAACACACTACGACGCCAGGGACTGAGATCTTGCAGTGCCAGACGTGTTTTCCAGCTTTAAGCTACTAAAGCTAGTCCATATCCAGGCACGTTTGAAGTTTGCTAGAGAGCAGTTGGATGTTCCAGAAGAGTATTGGGAGAATGTCATATGGTCAGATGGAACCAAAGTAGGACTATTTGGTAAAAACACAACACGTCGTGTTTGGAGAGAAGTTAGTGCGGAGTTTCATCCAAAGAACAGCATACCAACTGTGAAGCATAGAGGTGGCAACATCTTGATTTTGGGCTCTTTTTCTGCAAAGGGACCAGGACGGCTGGTCCGTGTACATGAAGGAATGAATGGGGCCATGTATCGTGAGATTTTGGGTGCAAACCTCCTTCCATCACCAAGGGCAATGGAGATGAAACGTGGCTGGGTCTTTCAGCATGACAATGATCCCAAGCACACTGCCAGCTAGGGCAACAAGAGAGTGGCTTCGTAAGAAACATTTCTGAGTCCTGGAGTGGCCTAACCAGTCTTCCGATCTCAACCCCTTCGAAAACCTTTGGAGGGAGTTGAAAGTCCGTATTGCCCGCCGACAGCCACAAAAAATCACTGCTCTAGAGGAGATCTGCATGAAGGAATGGGCCAACAGGCCAGCAACATGTGTACTAACCTTGCAAATACTTTCAGAAAACGTTTGACCTCCGCCATTGCCAACAAATGATATAGGATAAAGTTTTGAGCTGCACGTTTGCTATTGACCAAATACTTATTTTCCACCATAATTTTCAAATTACATCTTTAAAAGTCCGACAAAATGTTTTTCTCAATTTTTTTTCATATTTTGTCTCTGATAGTTGAGGTCTACCTATGATGTCAATTGCAGGCCTCTCTCATCACTTCAAGTGGGAGAACTTGCACAATTGGTGACTGACTAAATACTTATTTCCCACTGTAAATACCTTTTGATATGTTTTGAATTTTAATAATAACCAATGAATATAATAAGTAGTCTTAATTTTTCCTAACCATTATTAGATACCGCAAATGCAAGAACCAATAAAAATATAGGGAAATGTTGGGGAAGGACATATAAATAATATATATTGAAAGTATAAATGCCATAAAGAAAGTATTGAGGAAACATGTTGAAGACATGAAAAATATATTGAATGCATAAATGACACAAAGTATTCGGTCATATGTTCGTTGATATGTTGATGATAATTACTTTCGGTCATGTGATTGTTGGATCACAGATGGCTAGTAAAGTCACGAATTGATAATCTCTGCATTGATAACAAAAAGCATTCAAAATGACATGCATTTATCATTTTACGAAACACTCCAATTTTTATGCTCCTAAGAAATTGTGGAGAGAAATCATCTGCTTCTCACAATATTCCTCAATATCAAACGATCGCATCATTAATACAAAAAATTAATAATAATCATTCAAACGCTCTACTATAAACATTCCTGTTTTTTATTACTTAATAAAACAATCACTTTCATCGAATATTTTCAGTTTTATTGAGCAATTTGTTTTAAAAATCAGTGAAAAGATACGCATTAAGCAAAAGCTGCAGGCAGCGCCACGCTAACCAGGAAAATATGATTTAAAATTAAAATTGGATCAGCTCCACTTAGATGTTCTAGCACGGAAGATGATTGGCTGATAACAAGGAAATTTTTCACACTACCAGCTTTTACTTGAGGAAATGTTTAAAAAATTAGATCAGTACTCACTGCAGTGAATGACTGAGAGCGTATTTTCTAATCCGCACGTCCGTGAAGTCACGGACAGACAGACAGACGGACATGACGAGCATAATAGCGCCTTTTTCCATAAATGCGCAAAAAATCAGAGCGATTGCATGATGAAATTCGTAGGTCGATTTCCGTTTCATATTAACTATTGTGGGTGCAACATATCATGCAACCGTCTAGAGGCTCTGGACATTTCTTCTGAGTTCATGTGTTTGGGAATTAGGTTTACAAATTTACGATATTAAAAACCTTTCATTAGCGCTAACTTCATTACATTCAACTTCGCCGTCGCCGTTGGTTGCTTCACTCGTTTTACTCTCGATGCTTTTATATAGCCCACACAAATGGTTTTACAAACTTCCAATGCCAGTAAAATTATGTTAAATAAACAAAAGTTAAAAAATTAATATGCAGATGTTTTGAAATTAAACAAAACAATCAAGAAATGGGGTTGAGAATAAAAAAACATTCATGCAGGACGTCGCGTATCATTTTACGGAAAAACAAACAAATGCATCATCTCGTCGAAAACAACGCAAAAACATTATGAATTATTTGTTCTTTACGGTCCAGTCTTAATTAAAATGCAACTCCCACGTCATGAAAATTTTTCCTGCATGGAAGGCTTACTAATTGGATGAAAGAATGTTTACTAATCATAACATTTACTTGAAAAAACGTCAATCATGAAAAAATAATTTGGCAGAGCATATAATATGTTATAGTAAAATATAATATAATGTAATATAGTATAATATAATATAGTACAATACCATATAATATGAAGCCGCCATTTCCCATGCTCACTGGAATTTCGATCACGCATGGATAAACGTTTAAACAAAGATAGCGAAGTTCGTTAATCTGATCTCGCCTTCCCAAACTCCCTAGAAGTGCTAGGCCGATGGAGGTTGACATTTCCAATCAATTGATCTTTGGCCATCTCTTTATTTCCTGAAGTGGAATTTGTTCCGTTGCCTGAGCGAATGGTCTTCACATTACCCCGCCTTGATATGAATATCCTGAAGGCATTTATAAATGAATCTGTATCAAGAGAAAATGTGACTTCAATGTAGACTGCACGACTGCTTAGACAGGTAAATATAATACCATACCTTTTGTTCGTTCGACGTACTTTCGTAGCCATAAAAGGACCAAAATAATCTATTCCGACCTGCTCACAGTAAAAATAATCTATTTCCCCTGCTCACCTGGTTTTCCTTGCAGCCTTCGGCATATCAAACATATTCACGCAGCAATTTTCTTCCCAGCGTGTGAAGGCCCACAATCCAAATTTACTGCGAGGGTAAGACGAGCATTTCTTGTCCCGAATATCATTGCTTTGCGTGGAGATAACGCACGAATATTTCGAATGTAGGATGATCATTCGGCAAAATTATCGGATTCTTTAAATTAATGTCGTAACACGAGTCTCTAATGCGACCTCCGCCTCGCAATAGGTTATTTATCAAAATTTTCCAAGCTTTGACAGATTGTGCGATTTTTGAACCTGACTTTTCTTCTTTAAGAGGTCAATAACGCTGGGGAATGTTGGTGCCTGCACTTTTTTCCAAATTTCGGCCTCAGCCGCTTCGAGTTGAGCCACAGTCAAATCTTCATTTCCGATATCTGAGCAAAAAAGTAGTTCTTGAATCTAAAAACCAGGCAACTTTGCATTTTGACTGCAACCAATCTAACGTGGATGCAAGTAAGTTTTCTGTTGGATTGCACTCGTCAATTTCCGCGTAGGTTTTTACTGCGATGCACTTTCTTACTTTCGGATCATCTTGGTCAATCGCACAGCATTGCGTCTCTTGTGGGGGCCAAAATTCTTCTCGCTGTTGTAGGAACGATGGACCAAAGTTCAATTCGTGGAGTTCCTTTATCTTTTCAGGAGAAATTTCTCTGCTAATATGGTCGGCTGGGTTAAGCTCGCTGCACGGGAACGTATCTCCATTGCGCTCGATCTGTGACGCTCCCAATAAAAGCCACTCTATTGAAGATGATTCTCTGGAATCGCGTGGTTTCACGCCGCATATACTTTAGAACCGTCAAGCTGTCTGGCCAGAAATATACTTTTGAGGTCGATAATTTTATCTCTCTTTCGAGAATTTTGTGAAGGCAGACCGCCAATTTTGCTGTATTCAACTCGATACGCGGGATTGTGCTCAATGTTGGGTTGTTTAGCGGAGTGAGTCGCGCCTTGGCAATCGAAGGCGAGCACACAGCTGAACCGTCAGACCTGATGTTCCTTGTGAAGGCGATTGCTAAATATGCTGTTTCGCTTTCATCTGCAATGTAGTGAAGTTCGTAATGCTCTGCTTCACCGACGTGAATCCATCTTGGCGCTTCATAGCTTGAGAGGTACGGGAAAGCTTTCATCCATTCTGCTTTTTGTGGTACAGGTAGCTCGTCTTTAGATTCAAGTTTTAAGCAACATGAATCTATAGACATTTTCTTGACTGGGATCATCGCTGGACCGAAGAGCCTGAACGGTTCGTAAACGCTATGAATCGTTGATAGGATACCTCGTCGTGTTATTGGATGAGTTTTGATGTTCATCTTGAAGCCCAAGCTGTCTTTCTAGAAATTCCACAAGACTACCAAAGGTCGCTCACAAGGCAAGGAATCTGAAAAGATGTCTGCAGCAAGCAAGTTACTAGAATGATCTGGCGGGCTATCATACCGCTAGAATACCTCTAGAATTTCTGATAAAATTGAAATCCACATCTAGACATGACAGAGACTACTTCGTCCAACAAGTTTTTGACCGTTGTTTCGGAATTAATTGACTGCAACCAGTCGTCCGCATAAAAATTCCTCTCTAATGCGAACGTGGCTTCATCGGTTGATTAATTATCTTTGACAGTCTTCAACAGACAGGGAAAATTTGCAGTACAAACTATATAAAACGATAATTTAAAATTACGGACAAAAAACAATTTACATAAAAATTTATCGCCATATATAATATCTGTCTCTTATACACATCTAGATGTGTATAAGAGACAGTTACAAATANCGTAAGTACTTACGCTCTATTTTCTTGTCTATGATTGGTGGATTTTGCTTGAAAGTCCGTCAATGATTGGCTGATGAACTTACGATCTCTTAACTTTTTTTGAAAGTATGGGCCCAGGGCTGAACGCCAGGGGCCATACTTTCAAAAAAGTTAAGAGATCGTAAGTTCATTAGCCAATCATTGACGGCTTTGCAAGCAAAATCCACCAATCATAGGCAAGAAAATAGAGCGTAAATACTTACGTTCACTTAGCGAGTTTTGAAAGTATGGCCCCAGTCATTTACTTATTAAAATTCACGTATAAAAATATTATAAAAATAATTCTTATAAAAATTTACGAATAATTCATGCTATGACAATGACCTTCAGACTTTGATCAGAAAAAAGTGGTAGAAACTAATTTTCTTCTGATGCCGCTTAATTTAGTTGCAAGCGCTTTGAGGATCAGGAATAATTTTTCTTTTAAGTTTAATTACATAGTGAATCTGCACAAAAACCTACACGTCACAAAAAATGATACAAAACAGCAAAAGATACATACCAAATGATAGTGATGCAAAAACAGTATCACTCGTCTGAAATTGCTGTCTCTTATACACATCTAGATGTGTATAAGAGACAGGCCTATGCCTGTCA